>NW_027675513.1:50000-55000 GCF_965601325.2 Salmo salar | reverse complement strand
CACAATGACAACACACACACACACACACCGACAACACACACACACACAACACACACACACACCGACAACACACACACAAACACACCGACAACACACACACACACACACCGACAACACACACACACACACACCGACAACACACCGACAACACACACACACACACACCGACAATACACACACACACTCCAGTAACACACACACACACACACACCGACAACACACACACACGCACCGACAACACACACACCCCGACAACACACACACACACACACACCGACAACACACACACACACACACACACACCCCGACAACACACACACACACCGACAACACACACACACACACACCGACAACACACACACACACCGACAACACACACACACACCGACAACACACACACACACACACCGACAACACACACACACACACCGACAACACACACACACACACACACACACACACACACACACACCAACAACACACACACACACACCGACAACACACACACACACACACCGACAACACACACACACACACACACCGACAACACACACACACACACACCGACAAACACACACACACACAACACACACACACACACACTGACAACACACACACACACACACACACACACACTGACAACACACACACACACACACACCGACAACACACACACACACACCGACAACAGACACACACACACACCGACAACACACACACACACCGACAACACACACTCACACACACACCGACAACACACACACACACACACACCGACAACACACACACACACACCGACAACACACACACACACACACCGACAACACACACACACACCGACACCACACACACACACACCGACAACACACACACACACACACACACACACACCAACAACACACACACACACACCGACAACACACACACACACACCGACAACACACACACACCGACAACACACACACACACACACACACACACACCGACAACACACACACACACCGACAACACACACACACCGACAACACACACACACACACACCGACAACACACACACACACACACACACACACCGACAACACAAACACACACACACACACACCGACAACAGACACACACACACACACACCGACAACACACCGACAACACACCGACCACACACCGACCACACACACACACACACACACCTACAACACACCGACAACACACACACACACACCGACAACACACACACACACACACACACCGACAACACACCGACAACACACACACACATACACACCAACAACACACACACACACACACACCGACAACACACACACACACACCGACAACACACACACACACACACACCGACAACACACACACACACACAACACACACACACACACACCGACAACACACACACACACCGACAACACACACACACCGACAACACACACACACACCGACAACACACACACACACACACACACACCAGCAACACACACACACCAACAACACACACAGACACACACCGACAACACACACACACACCGACAACACACACACACACACACACCGACAACACACACACACACACACACACACACACACACACACACCGACAACACACACACACACACACACACACACCGACAACACACACACACACACACACACACACCGACAACACACACACACCGACAACACACACACACACCGACAACACACACACACACACACACCGACAACACACACACACACACCGACAACACACACACACACACACCGACAACATACACACACACACACCGACAACACACACACACCGACAACACACACACACACACACACACCGACAACACACACACACACACCGACAACACACACACACACACACCGACAACACACACACACACACACCGACAACACACACACACACACAACACACACACACACACCGACAACACACACACACACACCGACAAAACACACACACACCGACAACACACACACACACACACCGACAACACACCGACAACACACACACACACACACACCGACAACACACACACACCGACAACACACACACACACACACACACCGACAACACACACACACACACCGACAACACACACACACACACACACCGACAACACACACACACCGACAACACACACACACACACACCGACAACACACACACACACACACCGACAACACACACACACACACACCGACAACACACACACACACACACACACCGACAACACACACACACACACACACCGACAACACACACACACACACACACACACACACACACACCGACAACACACACACACACACACACACACACCGACAACACACACACACACACACACACACACCGACAACACACACACACCGACAACACACACACACACCGACAACACACACACACACACACACCGACAACACACACACACACACCGACAACACACACACACACACACACCGACAACATACACACACACACACCGACAACACACACACACCGACAACACACACACACACACACACACCGACAACACACACACACACACCGACAACACACACACACACACACACCGACAACACACACACACACACACCGACAACACACACACACACACAACACACACACACACACCGACAACACACACACACACACCGACAAAACACACACACACCGACAACACACACACACACACACCGACAACACACCGACAACACACACACACACACACACCGACAACACACACACACCGACAACACACACACACACACACACACCGACAACACACACACACACACACCGACAACACACACACACACACACACACCGACAACACACACACACCGACAACACACACACACACACACCGACAACACACACACACACACACACACCGACAACACACACACACCGACAACACACACACACACACAACACACACACACACACCGACAACACACACACACACCGACAACACACACACACCGACAACACACCGACCACACACCGACCACACACACACACACACACACCTACAACACACCGACAACACACACACACACACCGACAACACACACACACACACACACACCGACAACACACCGACAACACACACACACATACACACCAACAACACACACACACACACACACCGACAACACACACACACACACCGACAACACACACACACACACACACCGACAACACACACACACACACAACACACACACACACACCGACAACACACACACACACCGACAACACACACACACCGACAACACACACACACACCGACAACACACACACACACACACACACACCAGCAACACACACACACCAACAACACACACAGACACACACCGACAACACACACACACACCGACAACACACACACACACACACACCGACAACACACACACACACACACACACACACACACACACACACCGACAACACACACACACACACACACACACACCGACAACACACACACACACACACACACACACCGACAACACACACACACCGACAACACACACACACACCGACAACACACACACACACACACACCGACAACACACACACACACACCGACAACACACACACACACACACACCGACAACATACACACACACACACCGACAACACACACACACCGACAACACACACACACACACACACACCGACAACACACACACACACACCGACAACACACACACACACACACACCGACAACACACACACACACACACCGACAACACACACACACACACAACACACACACACACACCGACAACACACACACACACACCGACAAAACACACACACACCGACAACACACACACACACACACACCGACAACACACACACACCGACAACACACACACACACACACACACCGACAACACACACACACACACACCGACAACACACACACACACACACACCGACAACACACACACACCGACAACACACACACACACACACCGACAACACACACACACACACACCGACAACACACACACACCGACAACACACACACACACACACCGACAACACACACACACACACACACACACCGACAACACACACACACACACACACCGACAACACACACACACACACACACACACACACACACACCGACAACACACACACACACACACACACACACCGACAACACACACACACACACACACACACACCGACAACACACACACACCGACAACACACACACACACCGACAACACACACACACACACACACCGACAACACACACACACACACCGACAACACACACACACACACACACCGACAACATACACACACACACACCGACAACACACACACACCGACAACACACACACACACACACACACCGACAACACACACACACACACCGACAACACACACACACACACACACCGACAACACACACACACACACACCGACAACACACACACACACACAACACACACACACACACCGACAACACACACACACACACCGACAAAACACACACACACCGACAACACACACACACACACACCGACAACACACCGACAACACACACACACACACACACCGACAACACACACACACCGACAACACACACACACACACACCGACAACACACACACACACACACCGACAACACACACACACACACACACACCGACAACACACACACACCGACAACACACACACACACACACCGACAACACACACACACACACACACACCGACAACAAACACACACACACACACACACCGACAAAACACACACACACCGACAACACACACACACACACACCGACAACACACACACACCGACAACACACACACACACACCGACAACACACACACACAAACAATACACACACACACCGACAACACACACACACACACACACACACACACCGACAACACACACACACACACACCGACAACACACACTCACACACCGACAACACACACACACA
>NW_027675513.1:20000-37500 GCF_965601325.2 Salmo salar | reverse complement strand
CCGACAACACACACACACACACCGACAACACACACACACACCGACAACACACACACACACCGACAACACACACACACACCTACCACACACACACACACCGACAACACACACACACACCGACAACACACACACACACCGACAACACACACACACACCTACCACACACACACACACACAATGACAACACACACACACACACACCGACAACACACACACACACACAACACACACACACACCGACAACACACACACAAACACACCGACAACACACACACACACACCGACAACACACACACACACCGACAACACACCGACAACACACACACACACCGACAACACACACACACACTCCAGTAACACACACACACACACCGACAACACACACACACGCACCGACAACACACACACACCGACAACACACACACACACACACACCGACAACACACACACACACACACACACCGACAACACACACACACACACACACACACACCGACAACACACACACACACACCGACAACACACACACACACACACCGACAACACACACACACACCGACAACACACACACACACACACCGACAACACACACACACACACACCGACAACACACACACACACACCGACAACACACACACACACACACACACCGACAACACACACACACACACACCGACAACACACACACACACACACACACACACACACACACACCGACAACACACACACACACCGACAACACACACACACACCGACAACACACACACACACACCGACAACACATAAACACACACACACCGATAACACACACACACACACACTGACAAGACACACACACACACACCGACAACACACACACACACACACCGACAACACACACACCGACAACACACACACACACACCGACAACACACACACACACACACACACACACACACACACCGACAACACACACACACACACACCGACAACACACACACACACACACCGACAACACACACACACACACACACCGACAACACACACACACACACACCGACAACACACACACACACACACCCCGACAACACACACTCACACACACACCGACAACACACACTCACACACACACACACACACACACACACACACACACCGACAACACACACACACCGACAACACACACACACACCGACAACACACACACACACACACACACCAACAACACACACACACACACCGACAACACACACACACACACCGACAACACACACACACACACCGACAACACACACACACACCGACAACACACACACACACCTACCACACACACACACACACAACGCCAACACACACCGACAAGACACACACACACACACACACACAATGACAACACACACACACACACACCGACAACACACACACACACACAACACACACACACACCGACAACACACTCACAAACACACCGACAACACACACACACACACCGACAACACACACACACCGACAACACACACACACACCGACACCACACACACACACACCGACAACACACACACACACACACACACACCAACAACACACACACACACACCGACAACACACACACACACACCGACAACACACACACACACACCGACAACACACACACACACACACACCGACAACACACACACACACCTACCACACACACACACACACACAACGACAACACACACACACCGAGAAGACACACACACACACACACACACACACCGACAACACACACACACACACACACACACCGACAACACACACACACCGACAACACACACACACACACACACACCGACAACACACACACACACACACACACACCGACAACACACACACACACACACACCGACAACACACACACACCGACAACACACACACACACACACCGACAACACACACACACACACACACACACCGACAACAAACACACACACACACACACACCGACAAAACACACACACACCGACAACACACACACACACACACCGACAACACACACACACCGACAACACACACACACACACCGACAACACACACACACACAACACACACACACACCGACAACACACACACACACAAACACCGACAACACACACACACACACACCGACAACACACACACACACACCGACAACACACACACACCGACAACACACACACACACACACCGACAACACACACACACACAACACACACACACACACACACCGACAACACACACACACACACACACACACACACACACTGACAACACACACACACACACCGACAACACACACACACACACCGACAACAGACACACACACACACCGACAACACACACACACACAACACACACACCGACAACACACACACACACACACACACACCGACAACACACACACACACCGACAACACACACACACACCGACAACACACACTCACACACACACCGACAACACACACACACACACACACACACACACCGACAACACACACACACCGACAACACACACACACACACACCGACAACACACACACACACCGACACCACACACACACACACCGACAACACACACACACACACACACACACACCAACAACACACACACACACACACCGACAACACACACACACACACCGACAACACACACACACCGACAACACACACACACACACACCGACAACACACACACACACCTACCACACACACACACACACACAACGACAACACACACACACCGAGAAGACACACACACACACACACACACACACCGACAACACACACACACACACACACCGACAACACACACACACACACCGACAACACAAACACACACACACACACACCGACAACACACACACACACACACACACCGACAACACACCGACAACACACCGACCACACACCGACCACACACACACACACACACACCTACAACACACCGACAACACACACACACACACACCGACAACACACACACACACACACACCGACAACACACGGACAACACACACACACATACACACCGACAACACACACACACACACCGACAACACACACACACACACCGACAACACACACACACACACACACCGACAACACACACACACACACACAACACACACACACACACCGACAACACACACACACACACACACACCGACAACACACACACACACACACCGACAACACACACACACACACACCGACAACACACACACACCGACAACACACACACACACACACACCGACAACACACACACACACACACACACCGACAACAAACACACACACACACACACACACCGACAACACACACACACACACACACACCGACAACACACACACACCGACAACACACACACACACACACCGACAACACACACACACACAACACACACACACACCGACAACACACACACACACACACACCGACAACACACACACACGGACAACACACACACACACACACCGACAACACACACACACACACCGACAACACACACACACACACACACCAACAACACACACACACACACCGACAACACACACACACACACACACCGACAACACACACTCACACACACACCGACAACACACACACACACACACACACACACACACACACCGACTACACACACACACCGACAACACACACACACACACCGACAACACACACACACACACACACCAACAACACACACACACACACCGACAACACACACACACACACCGACAACACACACACACACCGACAACACACACACACACCGACAACACACACACACACCTACCACACACACACACACACACACCGACAACACACACACACACACACCGACAACACACACACACAGACAACACACACACACACCGACAACACACACACACACACCGACAACACACACACACACAACACACACACACACACACACACACACACCGACAACACACACACACACACACCGACAACACACCGACAACACACACACACACACCGACAACACACACACACTGACAACACACACACACACACACCGACAACACACACACACACACACACACTGACAACACACACACACACACACCGACAACACACACACACACACCGACAACACACACACACACACACCGACAACACACACACACACACACACCGACAACACACACACACACACACCGACAACACACACACACAACACACACACCGACAACACACACACACACACACACACACACCGACAACACACACACACACCGACAACACACACACACACCGACAACACACACTCACACACACACCGACAACACACACACACACACACACACACACCGACAACACACACACACACACCGACAACACACACACACACACACACCAACAACACACACACACACACCGACAACACACAAACACACACACACCAGCAACACACTCACACACACCGACAACACACACACACACCGACAACACACACACACACACCGACAACACAGACACACACACACACCGACAACACACACACACACACACACACACACACCGATAACACACACACACACACTGACAACACACACACACACACCGACAACACACACACACACCGACAACACAGACACACACACACCGACAACACACACACACACACCGACAACACACACACACACCGACAACACACACACACACCGACAACACACACTCACACACACACCGACAACACACACACACACACACACACACACCGACAACACACACACACACACCGACAACACACACACACACACACACACCAACAACACACACACACACCGACAACACACAAACACACACACACCAGCAACACACTCACACACACCGACAACACACACACACACCGACAACACACACACACACACCGACAACACAGACACACACACACACCGACAACACACACACACACACACACACCGATAACACACACACACACACTGACAACACACACACACACACCGACAACACACACACACACCGACAACACAGACACACACACACCGACAACACACACACACACACCGACAACACACACACACACACTGACAACACACACACACACACACACCGACAACACACACACACACACACCGACAACACACACACACAGACAACACACACACACACACACCGACAACACACACACACACACACACCGACAACACACACACACACAACACACACACACACACACACACACACCGACAACACACACACACACACACCGACAACACACACACACACACACCGACAACACACACACACACACCTACCACACACACACACACACCGACAACACACCGACAACACACACACACACACCGACACACACACACCGACAACACACACACACACACACCGACAACACACACACACACACACACACACTGACAACACACACACACACACACCGACAACACACACACACACACCGACAACACACACACACACACACCGACAACACACACACACACAACACACACACCGACAACACACACACACACACACACCGACAACACACACACACCCCGACAACACACACACACACCGACAACACACACTCACACACACACCGACAACACACACACACACACACACACACACCGACAACACACACACACACACCGACAACACACACACACACACACCGACAACACACACACACACACCGACAACACACACACACACACACCGACAACACACACACACACCGACACCACCCACACACACACCGATAACACACACATACACACACACACACACACACCAACAACACACGCACACACACCGACAACACACACACACACACACCGACAACACAAACACACACACACACACCGACAACACACACACACACACACACCGACAACACACCGACAACACACCGACCACACACCGACCACACACACACACACACACACCTACAACACACCGACAACACACACACACACACCGACAACACACACACACACACACACCGACAACACACCGACAACACACACACACATACACACCGACAACACACACACACACACACAGACAACACACACACACACACCGACAACACACACACACACACACACCGACAACACACACACACAACACACACACACACACCGACAACACACACACACACCGACAACACACACACACCGACAACACACACACACACCGACAACACACACACACACACACACCAGCAACACACACACACCGACAACACACACAGACACACACCGACAACACACACACACACACACACCGACAACACACACACACACACACACACCGACAACACACACACACCGACAACACACACACACACCGACAACACACACACACACACCGACAACACACACTCACACACACACCGACAACACACACACACACACACACACACACCGACAACACACACACACACACCGACAACACACACACACACACACACACCAACAACACACACACACACACCGACAACACACACACACACACCGACAACACACACACACACCGACAACACACACACACACCGACAACACACACACACACCTACCACACACACACACACACCGACAACACACACACACACACACCGACAACACACACACACAGACAACACACACACACACCGACAACACACACACACACACCGACAACACAAACACACACACACACACCGACAACACACACACACACACACACCGACAACACACCGACAACACACCGACCACACACCGACCACACACACACACACACACACCTACAACACACCGACAACACGCACACACACACCGACAACACACACACACACACACACCGACAACACACCGACAACACACACACACACATACACACCGACAACACACACACACACACACAGACAACACACACACACACACCGTCAACACACACACACACACACACCGACAACACACACACACACAACACACACACACACACCGACAACACACACACACACCGACAACACACACACACCGACAACACACACACACACCGACAACACACACACACACACACACCAGCAACACACACACACCGACAACACACACAGACACACACCGACAACACACACACACACACACACCGACAACACACACACACACACACCGACAACACACACACACACACCGACAACACACCGACAACACACACACACACACCGACACACACACACCGACAACACACACACACACACACCGACAACACACACACACACACCGACAACACACACACACACAACACACACACACCGACAACACACACACACACACACACCAACAACACACACACACACACCGACAACACACACACACACACACACCGACAACACACACTCACACACACACCGACAACACACACACACACACACACACACACACACCGACAACACACACACACCGACAACACACACACACACACACCGACAACACACACACACACACACCGACAACACACACACACACACAGCACACACACCGACAACACAAACACACACACACACCGACAACACACACACACCCCGACAACACACACACACACCGACAACACACACTCACACACACACCGACAACACACACACACACACACACACACACACCGACAACACACACACACACACCGACAACACACACACACACACACCGACAACACACACACACACCGACACCACCCACACACACACCGACAACACACACATACACACACACACACACACCAACAACACACGCACACACACCGACAACACACACAAACACCGACAACACACACACACACACACACACCGACAACACACACACACACACACCGACAACACACACACACACCTACCACACACACACACACACAACGACAACACACACACACCGAGAAGACACACACACACACACACCGACAACACACACACACACACACACACCGACAACACACACACACCGACAACACACACACACACACACCGACAACACACACACACACACACCGACAACACAAACACACACACACACACCGACAACACACACACACACACACACCGACAACACACCGACAACACACCGACCACACACCGACCACACACACACACACACACACCTACAACACACCGACAACATGCACACACACACCGACAACACACACACACACACACACCGACAACACACCGACAACACACACACACATACACACCGACAACACACACACACACACAGACAACACACACACACACACCGACAACACACACACACACACACACACCGACAACACACACACACACAACACACACACACACACCGACAACACACACACACACCGACAACACACACACACCGACAACACACACACACACACCGACAACACACACACACACACACACCAGCAACACACACACACCGACAACACACACAGACACACACCGACAACACACACACACACACACACACCGACAACACACACACACACACACCGACAACACACACACACACACCGACAACACACCGACAACACACACACACACACCGACACACACACACCGACAACACACACACACACACACCGACAACACACACACACACACCGACAACACACACACACACAACACACACACACCGACAACACACACACACACACACACCAACAACACACACACACACACCGACAACACACACACACACACACACCGACAACACACACTCACACACACACCGACAACACACACACACACACACACACACACACACACACACACCGACAACACACACACACCGACAACACACACACACACACCGACAACACACACACACACACACACACCAACAACACACACACACACACCGACAACACACACACACACACCGACAACACACACACACACCGACAACACACACACACACCGACAACACACACACACACCTACCACACACACACACACACACACCGACAACACACACACACACACACCGACAACACACACACACAGACAACACACACACACACCGACAACACACACACACACACCGACAACACACACACACACAACACACACACACACACACACACACACACCGACAACACACACACACACACACCGACAACACACCGACAACACACACACACACACCGACAACACACACACACTGACAACACACACACACACACACCGACAACACACACACACACACACACACTGACAACACACACACACACACACCGACAACACACACACACACACCGACAACACACACACACACACACCGACAACACACACACACACACACACCGACAACACACACACACACACACCGACAACACACACACACAACACACACACCGACAACACACACACACACACACACACACACCGACAACACACACACACACCGACAACACACACACACACCGACAACACACACTCACACACACACCGACAACACACACACACACACACACACACACCGACAACACACACACACACACCGACAACACACACACACACACACACACACCAACAACACACACACACACACCGACAACACACAAACACACACACACCAGCAACACACTCACACACACCGACAACACACACACACACCGACAACACACACACACACACCGACAACACAGACACACACACACACCGACAACACACACACACACACACACACACACACCGATAACACACACACACACACTGACAACACACACACACACACCGACAACACACACACACACCGACAACACAGACACACACACACCGACAACACACACACACACACCGACAACACACACACACACCGACAACACACACACACACCGACAACACACACTCACACACACACCGACAACACACACACACACACACACACACACCGACAACACACACACACACACCGACAACACACACACACACACACACACCAACAACACACACACACACCGACAACACACAAACACACACACACCAGCAACACACTCACACACACCGACAACACACACACACACCGACAACACACACACACACACCGACAACACAGACACACACACACACCGACAACACACACACACACACACACACCGATAACACACACACACACACTGACAACACACACACACACACCGACAACACACACACACACCGACAACACAGACACACACACACCGACAACACACACACACACACCGACAACACACACACACACACTGACAACACACACACACACACACACCGACAACACACACACACACACACCGACAACACACACACACAGACAACACACACACACACACACCGACAACACACACACACACACACCGACAACACACACACACACAACACACACACACACACACACACACACACACCGACAACACACACACACACACACCGACAACACACACACACACACACCGACAACACACACACACACACCTACCACACACACACACACACCGACAACACACCGACAACACACACACACACACCGACACACACACACCGACAACACACACACACACACACCGACAACACACACACACACACACACACACACTGACAACACACACACACACACACCGACAACACACACACACACACCGACAACACACACACACACACACCGACAACACACACACACACAACACACACACCGACAACACACACACACACACACACCGACAACACACACACACCCCGACAACACACACACACACCGACAACACACACTCACACACACACCGACAACACACACACACACACACACACACACCGACAACACACACACACACACCGACAACACACACACACACACACCGACAACACACACACACACACCGACAACACACACACACACACACCGACAACACACACACACACCGACACCACCCACACACACACCGATAACACACACATACACACACACACACACACACCAACAACACACGCACACACACCGACAACACACACACACACACACCGACAACACAAACACACACACACACACCGACAACACACACACACACACACACCGACAACACACCGACAACACACCGACCACACACCGACCACACACACACACACACACACCTACAACACACCGACAACACACACACACACACCGACAACACACACACACACACACACCGACAACACACCGACAACACACACACACATACACACCGACAACACACACACACACACACAGACAACACACACACACACACCGACAACACACACACACACACACACCGACAACACACACACACAACACACACACACACACCGACAACACACACACACACCGACAACACACACACACCGACAACACACACACACACCGACAACACACACACACACACACACACCAGCAACACACACACACCGACAACACACACAGACACACACCGACAACACACACACACACACACACCGACAACACACACACACACACACCGACAACACACACACACCGACAACACACACACACACCGACAACACACACACACACACCGACAACACACACTCACACACACACCGACAACACACACACACACACACACACACACCGACAACACACACACACACCGACAACACACACACACACAACACACACACACCGACAACACACACACACACACACACCAACAACACACACACACACACCGACAACACACACACACACACACACCGACAACACACACTCACACACACACCGACAACACACACACACACACACACACACACACACACACACACACCGACAACACACACACACCGACAACACACACACACACACCGACAACACACACACACACACACACACCAACAACACACACACACACACCGACAACACACACACACACACCGACAACACACACACACACCGACAACACACACACACACACGACAACACACACACACACCTACCACACACACACACACACACACCGACAACACACACACACACACACACCGACAACACACACACACAGACAACACACACACACACCGACAACACACACACACACACCGACAACACACACACACACAACACACACACACACACACACACACACACCGACAACACACACACACACACACCGACAACACACCGACAACACACACACACACACCGACAACACACACACACTGACAACACACACACACACACACCGACAACACACACACACACACACACACTGACAACACACACACACACACACCGACAACACACACACACACACCGACAACACACACACACACACACCGACAACACACACACACACACACACCGACAACACACACACACACACACCGACAACACACACACACAACACACACACCGACAACACACACACACACACACACACACACCGACAACACACACACACACCGACACCACCCACACACACACCGATAACACACACATACACACACACACACACACACCAACAACACACGCACACACACCGACAACACACACACACACACACCGACAACACAAACACACACACACACACCGACAACACACACACACACACACACCGACAACACACCGACAACACACCGACCACACACCGACCACACACACACACACACACACCTACAACACACCGACAACACACACACACACACCGACAACACACACACACACACACACCGACAACACACCGACAACACACACACACATACACACCGACAACACACACACACACACACAGACAACACACACACACACACCGACAACACACACACACACACACACCGACAACACACACACACAACACACACACACACACCGACAACACACACACACACCGACAACACACACACACCGACAACACACACACACACCGACAACACACACACACACACACACCAGCAACACACACACACCGACAACACACACAGACACACACCGACAACACACACACACACACACCGACAACACACACACACACACACACACCGACAACACACACACACCGACAACACACACACACACCGACAACACACACACACACACCGACAACACACACTCACACACACACCGACAACACACACACACACACACACACACACCGACAACACACACACACACACCGACAACACACACACACACAACACACACACACCGACAACACACACACACACACACACCAACAACACACACACACACACCGACAACACACACACACACACACACCGACAACACACACTCACACACACACCGACAACACACACACACACACACACACACACACACACACACCGACAACACACACACACCGACAACACACACACACACACCGACAACACACACACACACACACACACCAACAACACACACACACACACCGACAACACACACACACACACCGACAACACACACACACACCGACAACACACACACACACCGACAACACACACACACACCTACCACACACACACACACACACACCGACAACACACACACACACACACCGACAACACACACACACAGACAACACACACACACACCGACAACACACACACACACACCGACAACACACACACACACAACACACACACACACACACACACACCGACAACACACACACACACACACACCGACAACACACCGACAACACACACACACACACCGACAACACACACACACTGACAACACACACACACACACACCGACAACACACACACACACACACACACTGACAACACACACACACACACCGACAACACACACACACACACCGACAACACACACACACACACACCGACAACACACACACACACACACACCGACAACACACACACACACACACCGACAACACACACACACACACACACACCGACAACACACACACACACACACACACACACCGACAACACACACCCTTACCGACAACACACACACACACCGACAACACACACTCACACACACACCGACAACACACACACACACACACACACACACCGACAACACACACACACACACCGACAACACACACACACACACACACACCAACAACACACACACACACACCGACAACACACAAACACACACACACCAGCAACACACTCACACACACCGACAACACACACACACACCGACAACACACACACACACACCGACAACACAGACACACACACACACCGACAACACACACACACACACACACCGATAACACACACACACACACTGACAACACACACACACACACCGACAACACACACACACACCGACAACACAGACACACACACACCGACAACACACACACACACACCGACAACACACACACACACCGACAACACACACACACACCGACAACACACACTCACACACACACCGACAACACACACACACACACACACACACACACCGACAACACACACACACACACCGACAACACACACACACACACACACACCAACAACACACACACACACCGACAACACACAAACACACACACACCAGCAACACACTCACACACACCGACAACACACACACACACCGACAACACACACACACACACCGACAACACAGACACACACACACACCGACAACACACACACACACACACACACCGATAACACACACACACACACTGACAACACACACGCACACACCGACAACACACACACACACCGACAACACAGACACACACACACCGACAACACACACACACACACCGACAACACACACACACACACTGACAACACACACACACACACACACCGACAACACACACACACACACACCGACAACACACACACACAGACAACACACACACACACACACCGACAACACACACACACACACACACCGACAACACACACACACACAACACACACACACACACACACACACACACACCGACAACACACACACACACACACCGACAACACACACACACACACACCGACAACACACACACACACACCTACCACACACACACACACACCGACAACACACCGACAACACACACACACACACCGACACACACACACCGACAACACACACACACACACACCGACAACACACACACACACACACACACACTGACAACACACACACACACACACCGACAACACACACACACACACCGACAACACACACACACACACACCGACAACACACACACACACAACACACACACCGACAACACACACACACACACACACCGACAACACACACACACCCCGACAACACACACACACACCGACAACACACACTCACACACACACCGACAACACACACACACACACACACACACACACCGACAACACACACACACACACCGACAACACACACACACACACACCGACAACACACACACACACCGACACCACCCACACACACACCGACAACACACACATACACCACACACACACACACCAACAACACACGCACACACACCGACAACACACACACACACCCCGACAACACACACACACACACCGACAACACACACACACACCGACAACACACCGACCACACACCTACCACACACACACACACACACACCCCCGACAACACACACACACCGACGACAGACACACACACACACACACCGACACCCGACAACACACACACACACACACCGACAACACACACACACCGACAGACACACACACACACACACCGACAACACACACACACACACACACCGACAACACAAACACACACACACACACCGACAACACACACACACACACACACCGACAACACACCGACAACACACCGACCACACACCGACCACACACACACACACACACCTACAACACACCGACAACACACACACACACACCGACAACACACACACACACACACACCGACAACACACACACGCACACACACACCGACAACACACACACACCGACAACACACACACACACCGACAACACACACACACACACCGACAACACACACTCACACACACACCGACAACACACACACACACACACACACACACCGACAACACACACACACACACCGACAACACACACACACACACACACACCAACAACACACACACACACACCGACAACACACACACACACACCGACAACACACACACACACCGACAACACACACACACACCGACAACACACACACACACCTACCACACACACACACACACACACCGACAACACACACACACACACACCGACAACACACACACACAGACAACACACACACACACCGACAACACACACACACACACCGACAACACACACACACACAACACACACACACACACACACACACACACACACACCGACAACACACACACACACACACCGACAACACACCGACAACACACACACACACACACCGACAACACACACACACTGACAACACACACACACACACACCGACAACACACACACACACACACACACTGACAACACACACACACACACACCGACAACACACACACACACACCGACAACACACACACACTCACACCGACAACACACACACACACACACACCGACAACACACACACACCGACAACACACACACACAACACACACACCGACAACACACACACACACACCGACAACACACACACACACCGACAACACACACACACACCGACAACACACACTCACACACACACCGACAACACACACACACACAAACACACACCGACAACACACACACACACACCGACAACACACACACACACACACACACACACACCAACAACACACACACACACCGACAACACACAAACACACACACACCAGCAACACACTCACACACACCGACAACACACACACACACACACACCGACAACACACACACACACACCGACAACACAGACACACACACACACCGACAACACACACACACACACACACACACACCGATAACACACACACACACACTGACAACACACACACACACACCGACAACACACACACACACACACCGACAACACAGACACACACACACCGACAACACACACACACACACAAACAACACACACACACACACTGACAACACACACACACACACACACCGACAACACACACACACACACACCGACAACACACACACACAGACAACACACACACACACCGACAACACACACACACACACACACCGACAACACACACACACACAACACACACACACACACACACACCGACAACACACACACACACACACCGACAACACACACACACACACCTACCACACACACACACACACCGACAACACACCGACAACACACACACACACACCGACACACACACACCGACAACACACACACACACACCGACAACACACACACACACACACACACACACTGACAACACACACACACACACACCGACAACACACACACACACACCGACAACACACACACACACACACCGACAACACACACACACACAACACACACACCGACAACACACACACACACACACACCGACAACACACACACACCCCG
>NW_027675513.1:0-15000 GCF_965601325.2 Salmo salar | reverse complement strand
CACACACATACACACACCGACAAAACACACACACACACACCGACAACACACACACACCGACAACACACCGACAACACACACACACACACACACCGACAACACACACACACCGACAACACACACACACACATACACACACCAACAACACACACACACACACACCGACAACACACACACACACACCGACAACACACACACACACACCGACAACACACACACACCGACAACACACACACACACACACACCGACAACACACACACACACACACACACCGACAACAAACACACACACACACACACACCGACAAAACACACACACACCGACAACACACAGACACACACCTACAACACACACACACACACACCGACAACACACACACACACCGACAACACACACACACCGACAACACACACACACACCGACAACACACACACACATCGACAACACACACACACACACACACCGACAACACACAGACACACACCGACAACACACACACACACACACCGACAACACACACACACACCGACAACACACACACACCGACAACACACACACACACCGACAACACACACACACATCGACAACACACACACACACACACACCGACAACACACACACACACACACCGACAACACACACACACCGACAACACACACACACACCGACAACACACACACACACACACCGACAACACACACACACACACCGACAACACACACACACACACCGACAACATACACACACACCGACAACACACACACACACACACCGACAACACACACACACACACACCGACAACACACACACACACACAACACACACACACACACCGACAACACACACACACATACACACACCGACAAAACACACACACACACACCGACAACACACACACACCGACAACACACCGACAACACACACACACACACACACCGACAACACACACACACCGACAACACACACACACACATACACACACCAACAACACACACACACACACACCGACAACACACACACACACACCGACAACACACACACACACACCGACAACACACACACACCGACAACACTCACACACACACACACCGACAACACACACACACACACACACACACCGACAACAAACACACACACACACACACACCGACAAAACACACACACACCGACAACACACAGACACACACCGACAACACACACACACACACACCGACAACACACACACACACCGACAACACACACACACACCGACAACACACACACACATCGACAACACACACACACACCGACAACACACAGACACACACCGACAACACACACACACACACACCGACAACACACACACACACCGACAACACACACACACCGACAACACACACACACACCGACAACACACACACACATCGACAACACACACACACACACACACCCGACAACATACACACACACACACCGACAACACACACACACCGACAACACACACACACACACAACACACACACACACACACCGACAACACACACACACACACCGACAACACACACACACACACCGACAACATACACACACACCGACAACACACACACACCGACAACACACACACACACACACCACACACCGACAACACACACACACACACCGACAACACACACACACACACACACCGACAACACACACACACACACACACCGACAACACACACACACACACCGACAACACACACACACACACACCGACAACACACCGACAACACACACACACACACACACCGACAACACACACACACCGACAACACACACACACACACACACACCGACAACACACACACACACCGACAACACACACACACACACACCGACAACACACACACACACACACCTACAACACACACACACCGACAACACACACACACACACACACCGACAACACACACACACACACACACACACACACCGACAACAAACACACACACACACACACACACACCGACAACACACACACACACACCGACAACACACACACACACACACCGACAACACACACACACCGACAACACACACACACACACACCGACAACACACACACACACAACACACACTCACACCGACAACACACACACACACACACCAACAACACACACACACACACACCGACAACACACACACACACACACCGACAACACACACACACACACCGACAACACACACACACACCGACAACACACACACACACAATACACACACACACACCGACAACACACACACACACACACACTGACAACACACACACACACACACACCGACAACACACACACACACACCGACAACACACACACACACACACCGACAACACACACACACACACACCGACAACACACACACACACACACACCCGACAACACACACACACACAACACACACACCGACAACACACACACACACACACACACCGACAACACACACACACACCGACAACACACACACACACCGACAACACACACACACACCGACAACACACACTCACACACACACCGACAACACACACACACACACACACACACACCCGACAACACACACACACACACCGACAACACACACACACACACACACACCGACAACACACACACACACCGACAACACACAAACACACACACACGACAACACACACACACACCGACAACACACACACACACACACACCGACAACACACACACACACACCACAACACAGACACACACACACACACACACCACAACACACACACACACACACCGACAACACACACACACACACGACAACACACACACACACACCGACAACACACACACACACACACCGACAACACACACACACACACACCGACAACACACACACACACACAACAACACACACACACACACCGACAACACACACACACACACACACCGACAACACACACACACACACACCGACAACACACACACACACACCGACAACACACACACACACACACACACACACACACACACACACCGACAACACACACACACACACACCGACAACACACACACACACACCGACAACACACACACACACCGACACACACGACAACACACACACACACACCGACACACACACACCGACAACACACACACACACACACCGACAACACACACACACACACACCGACAACACACACACACACACACCGACAACACACACACACACACCGACAACACACACACACACACACCGACAACACACACACACACACACACACACACCGACACACACACACACACACCGACAACACACACACACCGACAACACACACACACACCGACAACACACACCACACACACACCGACAACACACACACACACACACCGACAACACACACACACACACACCGACAACACACACACACACACACCGACAACACACACACACACACCGACAACACACACACACACCGACACCACACACACACACACCGACAACACACACACACAGACAACACACACACACACACACCGACAACACACACACACACACGACAACACACACACACACACACACACACACACACACACCGACAACACACACACACACACACCGACAACACACGACAACACACACACACACACCGACAACACACACACACCGACAACACACACACACACACACCGACAACACACACACACACACACACCGACAACACACACACACACACACCGACAACACACACACACACACCGACAACACACACACACACCGACAACACACACACACACACACACCGACAACACACACACACACACACACCGACAACACACACACACACACACACACCGACAACACACACACAAACACACACACACACCGACAACACACACACACACCGACAACACACACACACACACACACACACACACACACACACACACCGACAACACACACACACCGACAACACACACACACACGACAACACACACACACACACCGACAACACACACACACACACACCGACAACACACACACACACCGACAACACACACACACACACACCACAACACACACACACACCGACAACACACACACACACCGACAACACACACACACACACCGACAACACACACACACACACACACCGACAACACACACACACACACACACACACACACCAACAACACACACACACACACCGACAACACACACACACACACCGACAACACACACACACACCGACAACACACACACACACACACCGACAACACACACACACACACCGACAACACACACACACACACGACAACACACACACACACACACACCGACAACACACACACACACACACCGACAACACACACACACAGACAACACACACACACACACGACAACACACACACACACACACACCGACAACACACACACACCACAACACACACACACACACACACACACACACCGACAACACACACACACACACACACCGACAACACACACACACACACACCGACAACACACACACACACACCACACACACACACACACACACCGACAACACACCGACAACACACACACACACACACGACACACACACACCGACAACACACACACACACACACCGACAACACACACACACACACACACACACGACAACACACACACACACGACACACACACACACACACCGACAACACACACACACACACACCGACAACACACACACACACCACCACACGACAACACACACACACACACCGACAACACACACACACACCGACAACACACACACACACCGACAACACACACCACACACACACCGACAACACACACACACACACACACACACACACACGACAACACACACACACACACACCGACAACACACACACACACACACCGACAACACACACACACACCGACACCACCCACACACACACCGACAACACACACATACACACACCACACACACACACAACAACACACGCACACACACCGACAACACACACACACACCGACAACACACACACACACACCGACAACACACACACACACACACCGACAACACACACACACACCTACCACACACACACACACACAACGACAACACACACACACCGAGAAGACACACACACACACACACCGACAACACACACACACACACACACCGACAACACACACACACCGACAACACACACACACACACACCGACAACACACACACACACACACACACGACAACACAAACACACACACACACACCGACAACACACACACACACACACACCGACAACACACCGACAACACACCGACCACACACCGACCACACACACACACACACACACCTACAACACACCGACAACACGCACACACACACCGACAACACACACACACACACACACCGACAACACACCGACAACACACACACACACATACACACCGACAACACACACACACACACACAGACAACACACACACACACACCGACAACACACACACACACACACACACCGACAACACACACACACACAACACACACACACACACCGACAACACACACACACACCGACAACACACACACACCGACAACACACACACACACCGACAACACACACACACACACACACCAGCAACACACACACACCGACAACACACACAGACACACACCGACAACACACACACACACACACACCGACAACACACACACACACACACCGACAACACACACACACACACCGACAACACACCGACAACACACACACACACACCGACACACACACACCGACAACACACACACACACACACCGACAACACACACACACACACCGACAACACACACACACACAACACACACACACCGACAACACACACACACACACACACCGACAACACACACACACACACCGACAACACACACACACACACACACCGACAACACACACTCACACACACACCGACAACACACACACACACACACACACACACACACACACACACCGACAACACACACACACCGACAACACACACACACACACCGACAACACACACACACACACACACACCAACAACACACACACACACACCGACAACACACACACACACACCGACAACACACACACACACCGACAACACACACACACACCGACAACACACACACACACCTACCACACACACACACACACACACCGACAACACACACACACACAAACCGACAACACACACACACAGACAACACACACACACACCGACAACACACACACACACACCGACAACACACACACACACAACACACACACACACACACACACACACACCGACAACACACACACACACACACCGACAACACACCGACAACACACACACACACACACCGACAACACACACACACTGACAACACACACACACACACACCGACAACACACACACACACACACACACTGACACACACACACACACACACACCGACAACACACACACACACACCGACAACACACACACACACACACCGACAACACACACACACACACACACCGACAACACACACACACACACACCGACAACACACACACACACACACACACACCGACAACACACACACACACACACACACACACCGACAACACACACACACACCGACAACACACACACACACCGACAACACACACTCACACACACACCGACAACACACACACACACACACACACACCGACAACACACACACACACACGACAACACAACACACACACACACACCGACAACACACACACACACACCGACAACACACAAACACACACACACCAGCAACACACTCACACACACCGACAACACACACACACACCGACAACACACACACACACACCGACAACACAGACACACACACACACCGACAACACACACACACACACACACACACACACCGACAACACACACACACACACTGACACACACACACACACACACCGACAACACACACACACACCGACAACACAGACACACACACACCGACAACACACACACACACACCGACAACACACACACACACCGACAACACACACACACACCGACAACACACACTCACACACACACCGACAACACACACACACACACACACACACACCGACAACACACACACACACACCGACCAACACACACACACACACACACACCAACAACACACACACACACCGACAACACACAAACACACACACACCAGCAACACACTCACACACACCGACAACACACACACACACCGACAACACACACACACACACCGACAACACAGACACACACACACACCGACAACACACACACACACACACACACCGATAACACACACACACACACTGACAACACACACACACACACCGACAACACACACACACACCGACAACACAGACACACACACACCGACAACACACACACACACACCGACAACACACACACACACACTGACAACACACACACACACACACACCGACAACACACACACACACACACCGACAACACACACACACAGACAACACACACACACACACACCGACAACACACACACACACACACACCGACAACACACACACACACAACACACACACACACACACACACACACCGACAACACACACACACACACACACCGACAACACACACACACACACACCGACAACACACACACACACACCTACCACACACACACACACACCGACAACACACCGACAACACACACACACACACCGACACACACACACCGACAACACACACACACACACACCGACAACACACACACACACACACACACACTGACAACACACACACACACACACCGACAACACACACACACACACCGACAACACACACACACACACACCGACAACACACACACACACAACACACACACCGACAACACACACACACACACACACCGACAACACACACACACCCCGACAACACACACACACACCGACAACACACACTCACACACACACCGACAACACACACACACACACACACACACACCGACAACACACACACACACACCGACAACACACACACACACACACCGACAACACACACACACACCGACAACACACACACACACACACCGACAACACACACACACACCGACACCACCCACACACACACCGATAACACACACATACACACACACACACACACACCAACAACACACGCACACACACCGACAACACACACACACACACACCGACAACACAAACACACACACACACACCGACAACACACACACACACACACACCGACAACACACCGACAACACACCGACCACACACCGACCACACACACACACACACACACCTACAACACACCGACAACACACACACACACACCGACAACACACACACACACACACACCGACAACACACCGACAACACACACACACATACACACCGACAACACACACACACACACACAGACAACACACACACACACACCGACAACACACACACACACACACCACCGACAACACACACACACAACACACACACACACACCGACAACACACACACACACCGACAACACACACACACCGAACACACACACACACACACCGACAACACACACACACACACACACACAGCAACACACACACACCGACAACACACACAGACACACACCGACAACACACACACACACACACACCGACAACACACACACACACACACACACACCGACAACACACACACACCGACAACACACACACACACCGACAACACACACACACACACACCGACAACACACACTCACACACACACCGACAACACACACACACACACACACACACACCGACAACACACACACACACACCGACAACACACACACACACAACACACACACACCGACAACACACACACACACACACACCAACAACACACACACACACACCGACAACACACACACACACACACACCGACAACACACACTCACACACACACCGACACACACACACACACCACACACACACACACACACACACACCGACAACACACACACACCGACAACACACACACACACACACCGACAACACACCACACACACACACACACACACACACCACACACACACACACACCGACAACACACACACACACACCGACAACACACACACACACACACCGACAACACACACACACACCGACCGACACACACACACACCTACCACACACGACACACACACACACACCGACAACAACACACACACACACACCGACAACACACACACACAGACAACACACGACACACCGACAACACACACACACACACCGACAAAACACACACACACCACAACACACACACACACACCACACACACACACACCGACAACACACACACACACACACCGACAACACACACGACAACACACACACACACACCGACAACACACACACACTCCGACAACACACACACACACACACCGACAACACACACACACACACACACACTGACAACACACACACACACACACACGACAACACACACACACACACCGACAACACACACACACACACACACGACAACACACACACACGACACACACCGACACACACACACACACACACACCGACAACACACACACACACACACACACACCGAACACACACACACACACCGACAACAACACACACACACACCGACAACACACACACACACCGACAACACACACCACACACACACCGACAACACACACTCACACGACAACACACGACACACACCACACACACACACACACACACACACACACACCGACAACACACAAACACACACACACCGAGCAACACACTCACACACACCGACAACACACACACACACACACCGACAACACACACACACACACACCGACAACACAGACACACACACACACCGACAACACACACACACCGACAACACACACACACACCGACAACACACACACACACACCGACAACACACACACACAACACCGACAACACACACACACACACACACCGACAACACAGACACACACACACCGACAACACACAACACCGACAACACACACACACCGACAACACACACACACACCGACACACACACACACACACACCGACAACACACACTCACACACACACCGACAACACACACACACACACACCGACAACACACGACAACACACACACACACACCGACAACACACACACACACACACACACCAACAACACACACACACACCGACAACACACAAACACACACACACCAGCAACACACTCACACACACCGACAACACACACACACACCGACAACACACACACACACACACGACAACACAGACACACACACACACCGACAACACACACACACACACACACACCGACAACACACACACACACACCGACAACACACACACACACACCGACAACACACACACACACCGACAACACAGACACACACACACACCGACACACACACACACAACACACACGACAACACACACACACACACTGACACACACCGACACAACACACACACACCGACAACACACACACACACACACCGACAACACACACACACAGACAACACACACACACACACACCGACAACACACACACACACAACACACACACACACCGACAACACACACACACACCGACAACACACACACACCGACAACACACACACACACACCCGACAACACACACACACACACACCGACAACACACACACACACACACCGACAACACACACACACACACCTACCACACACACACACACACCGACAACACACCGACAACACACACACACACACCGACACACACACACCGACAACACACACACACACACACCGACAACACGACACACACACACACACACACCGACAACACACACACACACACACCGACAACACACACACACACACCGACAACACACACCACACACACACCGACAACACACACACACACAACACACACACCGACAACACACACACACACCGACAACACACACACACACACACGACAACACACACACACCCCGACAACACACACACACACCGACAACACACACTCACACACACACCGACAACACACACACACACACACACACACACCGACAACACACACACACACACCGACAACACACACACACACACACCGACAACACACACACACACACCGACAACACACACACACACACACCGACAACACACACACACACCGACACCACCCACACACACACCGACAACACACACATACACACACACACACACACACCAACAACACACGCACACACACCGACAACACACACACACACACACCGACAACACAAACACACACACACACACCGACAACACACACACACACACACACCGACAACACACCGACAACACACCGACCACACACCGACCACACACACACACACACACACCTACAACACACCGACAACACACACACACACACCGACAACACACACACACACACACACCGACAACACACCGACAACACACACACACATACACACCGACAACACACACACACACACACAGACAACACACACACACACACCGACAACACACACACACACACACACCGACAACACACACACACAACACACACACACACACCGACAACACACACACACACCGACAACACACACACACACACACCAGCAACACACACACACCGACAACACACACAGACACACACCGACAACACACACACACACACACACCGACAACACACACACACACACACACACCGACAACACACACACACCGACAACACAACACACACACCGACAACACACACACACACACCGACAACACACACACACACACACCGACAACACACACACACACACACACACACACCGACAACACACACACACACACCGACAACACACACACACACACACACACCAACAACACACACACACACACCGACAACACACACACACACACCGACAACACACACACACACCGACAACACACACACACACCGACAACACACACACACACCTACCACACACACACACACACACACCGACAACACACACACACACACACCGACAACACACACACACAGACAACACACACACACACCGACAACACACACACACACACCGACAACACACACACACACAACACACACACACACACACACACACACACACACCGACAACACACACACACACACACCGACAACACACCGACAACACACACACACACACACCGACAACACACACACACTGACAACACACAACACACACACACCGACAACACACACACACACACACACACTGACAACACACACACACACACACCGACAACACACACACACACACACACCGACAACACACCGACAACACACACACACATACACACCGACAACACACACACACACACACAGACAACACACACACACACACCGACAACACACACACACACACACACCGACAACACACACACACAACACACACACACACACCGACAACACACACACACACACCGACAACACACACACACCGACAACACACACACACACCGACAACACACACACACACACACACCAGCAACACACACACACCGACAACACACACAGACACACACCGACAACACACACACACACACACACCGACAACACACACACACACACACACACACCGACAACACACACACACCGACAACACACACACACACCGACAACACACACACACACACCGACAACACACACTCACACACACACCGACAACACACACACACACACACACACACACCGACAACACACACACACACACCGACAACACACACACACACAACACACACACACCGACAACACACACACACACACACACCAACAACACACACACACACACCGACAACACACACACACACACACACCGACAACACACACTCACACACACACCGACAACACACACACACACACACACACACACACACACACACACCGACAACACACACACACCGACAACACACACACACACACACGACAACACACACACACACACACACACCAACAACACACACACACACACCGACAACACACACACACACACCGACAACACACACACACACCGACAACACACACACACACCGACAACACACACACACACCTACCACACACACACACACACACACACCGACAACACACACACACACACACCGACAACACACACACACAGACAACACACACACACACCGACAACACACAACACACACCGACAACACACACACACACAACACACACACACACACACACACACACCGACAACACACACACACACACACCGACAACACACCGACAACACACACACACACACCGACAACACACACACACTGACAACACACACACACACACACCGACACACACACACACACACACACACGACAACACACACACACACACACCGACAACACACACACACACACCGACAACACACACACACACACACCGACAACACACACACACACACACACCGACAACACACACACACACACACACACCGACAACACACACACACAACACACACACACACAACACACACACACACACACACACACACCGACAACACACACACACACCGACAACACACACACACACCGACAACACACACTCACCACACACACCGACAACACACACACACACCACACACACACCGACAACACACAAACACACACACACCAGCAACACACTCACACACACCGACAACACACACACACACCGACAACACACACACACACACCGACAACACAGACACACACACACACGACAACACACACACACACACACACACACACACCGACAACACACACACACACACGACAACACACACACACACACGACACACACACACACACACCGACAACACAGACACACACACACCGACAACACACACACACACACCCGACAACACACACACACACCGACAACACACACACACACCGACCACACACCACACACACACCGACAACACACACACACACACACACACACCGACAACACACACACACACACCGACAACACACACACACACACACACACCACACAACACACACACACACCGACAACACACACAACACACACACACCAGCAACACACTCACACACACCGACACACACACACACACCGACAACACACACACACACACCGACAACACAGACACACACACACACCGACAACACACACACACACACACGACAAACACACACACACACACTGACAACACACACACACACACCGACAACACACACACACACCGACAACACACACACACACACCGACAACACACACACACCACCGACAACACACACACACACACTCGACAACACACACACACACACACACCGACAACACACACACACACACACCGACAACACACACACACACCGACAACACACACACACACACACCGACAACACACACACACACACACCGACAACACACACACACACACACACACACACCGACACACACACACACACACCGACAACACCACACACACACACACCGACAACACACACACACACACACCGACACACACACACACACACACCGACCACACACACACACACACCGACAACACACACACCACACACACCACACCGACACACACACACCGACAACACACACACACACACACCGACAACACACACACACACACACACACACACACACACACACACACACACACACCGACACACACACACACACACACACCGACAACACACACACACACACACCGACAACACACACACACACACACACACACGACAACACACACACACACACACACACGACAACACACACACACACCGACAACACACACACACCACCGACAACACACACACACACACACACCGACAACACACACACACACACACACACGACACCACAACACACACACACACACCGACAACACACACACACACACACCGACAACACACGCACACACACGGCGACACACACACACACACACACACCGACAACACACACACACCGACACCACCCACACACACAC
>NW_027675512.1:67500-112298 GCF_965601325.2 Salmo salar | reverse complement strand
AACACACACACACACACACACCGACAACACACACACACACACACACGACCACACACACACACACACACACACACACCGACAACACACACACACACACACCGACAACACACACACACCGACAACACACACACACACACACACCGACAACACACACACACACACACACCGACAACACACACACACACACCGACAACACACACACACACACCGACAACACACACACACACACACACACACCCACACACACACCGACAACACACACACACACACCGACAACACACACACACACACACACCGACAACACACACACACACACACACCGACAACACACACACACACACACCGACAACACACACACACACACCGACAACACACACACACACACCGACAACACACACACACACCGACAACACATAAACACACACACACCGACAACACACACACACACACACTGACAACACACACACATACACACCGACAACACACACACACACACCGACAACACACACACACACACCGACAACACACACACACACACCGACAACACACACACACACACACACACACACACACCGACAACACACACACACACCGACAACACACACACACACACACCGACAACACACACACACACACACCGACAACACACATACACACCGACAACACACACACACACAACACACACACACACACACCGACAACACAAACACACACACACACACACACCGACAACACACACACACACACACACACCGACAACACACACACACACACACACACCGACAACAAACACACACACCGACAACACACACACACACAACACACACACACCGACAACACACACACACACACACCGACCACACACACACACAAACACACCGACAACACACACACACACACCGACAACACACACACACACACACCGACAACACACACACACACACACCGACAACACACACACACACACACACACACACACACACCGACAACACACACACACCGACAACACACACACACACACACCGACAACACACACACACACACCGACAACACACACACACAGCGACAACACACACACACAAACACACCGACAACACACACACACACACCAACAACACACACACACACACACCGACAACACACACACACTCACCGACAACACACACACACACACACACACACACACCGACAACACACACACACACCGACAACACACACACACACACCGACAACACCCACACACACACACACACACACACACACACACCGACAACCACACACACACACACACACACACACACACCAACAACACACACACACACCGACAACACACACACACACAACACACACACACACACCGACAAAACACACACGCACACACCGACAACACACACACACACACACAACGACAACACACCCACAACACACACACACACACACCGACAACACACACACACCGACAACACACACACACACACACACCGACAACACACACACACACACACCGACACACACACACACACACACACACACACACCGACAACACACACACACACACACACCGATAACACACACACACCGACAACACACACACACACACACCGACAACACACACACACACACACACCGACAACACACACACACACACCGACAACACACACACACACACACCGACAACACACACACACAACACACACACACCCACACACACACCGACAACACACACACACACACACCGACACACACACACACACACACACACACCGACAACACACACACACACACACCGACAACACACACACACACACCGACAACACACACACACACACACCGACAACACACATACACACCGACAACACACACACACACACCGACAACACACACACACACACCGACAACACACACACACACACCGACAACACACACACACACACACACACACACCGACAACACACACACACACCGACAACACACACACACACACACCGACAACACACACACACAAACACCGACAACACACACACACACCGACAACACACACACACACAACACACACACACACACACACACCGACAACACAAACACACACACACACACACACCGACAACACACTCACACACACACACCGACAACACACACACACACACACACACACACCGACAACACACACACACACACACACCGACAACACACACACACACACACACTGACAACACACACACACACACACACCGACAACACACACACACCGACAACACACACACACACACACACACCGACAACACACACACACACACACCGACAACACACACACACACAACACACACACACACACCGACAACACACACACACACACACCGACAACACACACACACACACCGACAACACACACACACACACACACCGACAACACACACACACACACACCGACAACACACACACACACACACCGACAACACACACACACACACACACACCGACAACACACACACACACACACCGACAACACACACACACACACACACACCGACAACACACACACACACACACCGACAACACACACACACACACCGACAACACACACACACACACACCGACAACACACATACACACCGACAACACACACACACACACCGACAACACACACACACACACCGACAACACACACACACACACACACACCGACAACACACACACACACACACCGACAACACACACACACACAACACACACACACACACCGACAACACACACACACACACACACACACACACGACAACACACACACACACCGACAACACACACACACACACACCGACAACACACACACACACACACCGACAACACACACACACACCGACAACACACACACACACAACACACACACACACACACACACCGACAACACAAACACACACACACACACACACCGACAACACACTCACACACACACACCGACAACACACACACACACACACACACACACCGACAACACACACACACACACACCGACAACACACACACACACACACCTGACAACACACACACACACACACACCGACAACACACACACACCGACAACACACACACACACACACACACCGACAACACACACACACACACACCGACAACACACACACACACAACACACACACACACACCGACAACACACACACACACACACCGACAACACACACACACACACCGACAACACACACACACACACACACCGACAACACACACACACACACACCGACAACACACACACACACACCGACAACACACACACACACACACCGACAACACACACACACACCGACAACACACACACACACAACACACACACACACACCGACAACACACACACACACACACCAACAACACACACACACACACCGACAACACACACACACACACCGACAACACACCGACAACACACACACACACCGACAACACACACACACCGACAACACACACACACACACACACCGACAACACACACACACACACACCGACAACACACACACACACACACCGACAACACACACACACACACCGACAACACACACACACACACCGACAACACATAAACACACACACACCGACAACACACACACACACACACTGACAACACACACACATACACACCGACAACACACACACACACACCGACAACACACACACACACACTGACAACACACACACACACACCGACAACACACACACACACCGACAACACACACACACACAACACACACACACACACACACACCGACAACACAAACACACACACACACACACACCGACAACACACACACACACACATACCGACAACACACACACACACACACACTGACAACACACACACACCGACAACACACACACACACCGACAACACACACACACACACACCGACAACACACACACACCGACAACACACACACACACACACACACACCGACAACACACACACACACCGACAACACACACACACACAACACCGACAACACACACACACCGACAACACACACACACACAACACCGACATCACACACACACACACCGACAACACACACACACACACACACCGACAACACACACACACACACACACTGACAACACACACACACACCGACAACACACACACACCGACAACACACACACACACACACACACACACCGACAACACACACACACACACACCGACAACACACACACACACAACACACACACACACACCGACAACACACACACACACACACCGACAACACACACACACACACCGACAACACACACACACACACACCGACAACACACACACACACACACACCGACAACACACACACACACACACCGACAACACACACACACACACACACACCGACAACACACACACACACCGACAACACACACACACACAACACACACACACACACCGACAACACACACACACACACACCAACAACACACACACACACACCGACAACACACACACACACACCGACAACACACCGACAACACACACACACACCGACAACACACACACACCGACAACACACACACACACACACACCGACAACACACCGACAACACACACACCCCGACAACACACACACACCGACAACACACACACACACACACACCGACAACACACACACACACACACACCGACAACACACACACACACACACACACACACCGACAACACACACACACACACACTGACAACACACACACACACCGACAACACACACACACCGACAACACACACACACACACACACACACACCGACAACACACACACACACACACCGACAACACACACACACACAACACACACACACACACCGACAACACACACACACACACACCGACAACACACACACACACAACCGACAACACACACACACACCGACAAAAACACACACACACACACCGACAACACACACACACACACACCGACAAAACACACACACACACACACACCGACAACACACACACACACCGACAACACACACACACACAACACACACACACACACCGACAACACACACACACACACACCAACAACACACACACACACACCGACAACACACACACACACACCGACAACACACCGACAACACACACACACACCGACAACACACACACACACACACACCGACAACACACACACACACACACACACACACCGACAACACACACACACACACACCGACAACACACACACACACACCGACAACACACACACACACACCGACAACACACACACACACACACCGACAACACATAAACACACACACACCGACAACACACACACACACACACTGACAACACACACACATACACACCGACAACACACACACACACACCGACAACACACACACACACACCGACAACACACACACACACACCGACAACACACACACACACACACACACACACACACCGACAACACACACACACACCGACAACACACACACACACACCGACAACACACACACACACACACCGACAACACACACACACACCGACAACACACACACACACAACACACACACACACACACCGACAACACAAACACACACACACACACACACCGACAACACACACACACACACACACACCGACAACACACACACACACACACACACACACCGACAACAAACACACACACCGACAACACACACACACACAACACACACACACCGACAACACACACACACACACACCGACCACACACACACACAAACACACCGACAACACACACACACACACCGACAACACACACACACACACCGACAACACACACACACACACACCGACAACACACACACACACACCGACAACACACACACACACACACACACACACACACACACCGACAACACACACACACCGACAACACACACACACACAAACACCAGCAACACACACACACATACCGACAACACACACACACACCGACAACACACACACACACACACCGACAACACACACACACACACACCGACAACACATACACACACACACACCGACAACACACACACACACACCGACAACACACACACACACACACACACCGACAACAAACACACACACACCGACAACACACACACACAGCGACAACACACACACACAAACACACCGACAACACACACACACACACCAACAACACACACACACACACACCGACAACACACACACACTCACCGACAACACACACACACACACACACACACCGACAACACACACACACACACACCGACAACACACACACACACACCGACAACACCCACACACACACACACACACACACACACACACCGACAACACACACACACACACACACACACACACACACACCAACAACACACACACACACCGACAACACACACACACACAACACACACACACACACCGACAAAACACACACGCACACACCGACAACACACACACACACACACCGACAACACACCCACAACACACACACACACACACCGACAACACACACACACCGACAACACACACACACACACACACTGACAACACACACACACACACACCGACAACACACACACACACACACACACACACACCGACAACACACACACACACACACACCGATAACACACACACACCGACAACACACACACACACACATAGACAACACACACACACACACACACCGACAACACACACACACACACCGACAACACACACACACACACACCGACAACACACACACACAACACACACACACCCACACACACACCGACAACACACACACACACACACACCGACAACACACACACACACACACCGACAACACACACACACACACACCGACAACACACACACACACACCGACAACACACACACACACACACCGACAACACACATACACACCGACAACACACACACACACACCGACAACACACACACACACACCGACAACACACACACACCGACAACACACACACACACACACACACACACACCGACAACACACACACACACCGACAACACACACACACCGACAACACACACACACACAAACACCAGCAACACACACACACATACCGACAACACACACACACACACACCGACAACACACACACACACACACCGACAACACACACACACACACACCGACAACACATACACACACACACCGACAACACACACACACCGACAACACACACACACACACCGACAACACACACACACAGCGACAACACACACACACAAACACACCGACAACACACACACACACACCAACAACACACACACACACACACCGACAACACACACACACTCACCGACAACACACACACACACACACACACACACACCGACAACACACACACACACACCGACAACACACACACACACACCGACAACACACACACACACACACACACACACACACACACACACACACACCGACAACACACACACACACACACACACCAACAACACACACACACACCGACAACACACACACACACAACACACACACACACACCGACAAAACACACACGCACACACCGACAACACACACACACACACACACCGACAACACACCCACAACACACCGACAACACACACACACACACCGACAACACACACACACACACACACACACACACACACACCGACAACACACACACACACACACACACCAACAACACACACACACACCGACAACACACACACACACAACACACACACACACACCGACAAAACACACACGCACACACCGACAACACACACACACACACACACCGACAACACACACACACACACCGACAACACACACACACACACCGACAACACACACACACACACACACACACACACACACACACACACACACACCGACAACACACACACACACACACACACACACCAACAACACACACACACACCGACAACACACACACACACACACACACACACACACCAACAACACACACACACACCGACAACACACACACACACAACACACACACACACACCGACAAAACACACACGCACACACCGACAACACACACACACACACACCGACAACACACCCACAACACACACACACACACACCGACAACACACACACACCGACAACACACACACACACACACACTGACAACACACACACACACACACCGACAACACACACACACACACACACACACACACCGACAACACACACACACACACACACCGATAACACACACACACCGACAACACACACACACACACATAGACAACACACACACACACACACACCGACAACACACACACACACACCGACAACACACACACACACCGACAACACACACACACAACACACACACACCCACACACACACCGACAACACACACACACACACACACCGACAACACACACACACACACACCGACAACACACACACACACACACCGACAACACACACACACACACCGACAACACACACACACACACACCGACAACACACATACACACCGACAACACACACACACACACCGACAACACACACACACACACCGACAACACACACACACCGACAACACACACACACACACACACACACACACCGACAACACACACACACACCGACAACACACACACACCGACAACACACACACACACAAACACCAGCAACACACACACACATACCGACAACACACACACACACACACCGACAACACACACACACACACACCGACAACACACACACACACACACCGACAACACATACACACACACACACCGACAACACACACACACCGACAACACACACACACACACCGACAACACACACACACAGCGACAACACACACACACAAACACACCGACAACACACACACACACACCAACAACACACACACACACACACCGACAACACACACACACTCACCGACAACACACACACACACACACACACACACACCGACAACACACACACACACACCGACAACACACACACACACACCGACAACACACACACACACACACACACACACACACACACACACACACCGACAACACACACACACACACACACACACACCAACAACACACACACACACCGACAACACACACACACACAACACACACACACACACCGACAAAACACACACGCACACACCGACAACACACACACACACACACACCGACAACACACCCACAACACACACACACACACACCGACAACACACACACACCGACAACACACACACACACACACACACCGACAACACACACACACACACCGACAACACACACACACACACACACACACACACACCGACAACACACACACACACACACACCGATAACACACACACACCGACAACACACACACACACACACCGACAACACACACACACACACACACCGACAACACACACACACACACCGACAACACACACACACACACACCGACAACACACACACACAACACACACACACCCACACACACACCGACAACACACACACACACACACACACCGACAACACACACACACACACACACCGACAACACACACACACACACACCGACAACACACACACACACACCGACAACACACACACAAACACCGACAACACACATACACACCGACAACACACACACACACACCGACAACACACACACACACACACCGACAACACATAAACACACACACACCGACAACACACACACACACACACTGACAACACACACACATACACACCGACAACACACACACACACACAAACCGACAACACACACACACACACCGACAACACACACACACACACACACCGACAACACACACACACACACACACCGACAACACACACACACACACACACCGACAACACACACACTCACACACACACACCGACAACACACACACACAACACACACACACACACCGACAACACACACACACACACACCGACAAAACACACACGCACACACCGACAACACACACACACACACCGACAACACACCCACAACACTCACACACACACACACCGACAACACACACACACCGACAACACACACACACACACCGACAACACACACACACACCGACAACACACACACACACACACAAACCGACAACACACACACACACACACCGACAACACACACACACACCGACAACACACACACACACACACCGACAACACATAAACACACACACACCGACAACACACACACACACACACTGACAACACACACACATACACACCGACAACACACACACACACACACCGACAACACACACACACACACCGACAACACACACACACACACCGACAACACACACACACACACACACACCGACAACACACACACACACCGACAACACACACACACACCGACAACACACACACACACAACACACACACACCGACAAAACACACACGCACACACCGACAACACACACACACACACACACACACACACCGACAACACACACACACACAAACACCAGCAACACACACACACACACCGACAACACACACACACACACACACACACTGACAACACACACACACCGACAACACACACACACACACACCGACAACACACACACACACACACCGACAACACACACACACCGACAACACACACACACACACACACACACACCGACAACACACACACACACCGACAACACACACACACACAACACCGACAACACACACACACACACCGACAACACACACACACACACCGACAACATACACACACACACACACACTGACAACACACACACACACACCGACAACACACACACACCGACAACACACACACACACACACACACCGACAACACACACACACAACACACACACACACACCGACAACACACACACACACACACACCGACAACACACACACACACACCGACAACACACACACACACACACACCGACAACACACACACACACACACCGACAACACACACACACACACACACCGACAACACACACACACACACACACCGACAACACACACACACACCGAAAACACACACACACACAACACACACACACCGACAACACACACCAACAACACACACACACACACCGACAACACACCGACAACACACACACACACCGACAACACACACACACCGACAACACACACACCGACAACACACACACACACACACACACACCGACAACACACACACACACACACCGACAACACACACACACACACACTGACAACACACACACATACACACCGACAACACACACACACCGACAACACACACACACACACCGACAACACACACACACACACCGACAACACACACACACACACACACACACACACCGACAACACACACACACACCGACAACACACACACACACACACACCGACAACACACACACACACACACACACACACACCGACAACACACACACACACCGACAACACACACACACACACACACCGACAAAACACACACACACACACACCGACAACACACACACACACCGACAACACACACACACACAACACACACACACACACACCGACAACACAAACACACACACACACACACCGACAACACACACACACACACACACACCGACAACACACAAACACACACACACACACACCGACAACAAACACACACACCGACAACACACACACACACAACACACACACACCGACAACACACACACACACACACCGACAACACACACACACACACCGACAACACACACACTCACACACACACACCGACAACACACACACACACAACAAACACACACACACCGACAACACACACACACACACACCGACAAAACACACACGCACACACCGACAACACACACACACACACACCGACAACACACTCACAACACTCACACACACACACACCGACAACACACACACACACCGACAACACACACACACACCGACAACACACACACACACCGACAACACACACACACACACCGACAACACACACACACACACACAAACCGACAACACACACACACACACACCGACAACACACACACACACCGACAACACACACACACACACCGACAACACATAAACACACACACACCGACAACACACACACACACACACTGACAACACACACACATACACACCGACAACACACACACACACACCGACAACACACACACACACACCGACAACACACACACACACACCGACAACACACACACACACACACACACACACACACACCGACAACACACACACACACCGACAACACACACACACACACACCGACAACACACACACACACACACCGACAACACACACACACACACACCGACAACACACACACACACACACCGACAACACAAACACACACACACACACCACACACACACACACACACTACACACCGACAACACACACACACACACCGACAACACACACACACACACCGACAACACACACACACCGACAACACACACACACACACACACACACACACCGACAACACACACACACACCGACAACACACACACACCGACAACACACACACACACAAACACCAGCAACACACACACACATACCGACAACACACACACACACACACCGACAACACACACACACACACACCGACAACACACACACACACACACCGACAACACATACACACACACACACCGACAACACACACACACCGACAACACACACACACACACCGACAACACACACACACAGCGACAACACACACACACAAACACACCGACAACACACACACACACACCAACAACACACACACACACACACCGACAACACACACACACTCACCGACAACACACACACACACACACACACACACACCGACAACACACACACACACACCGACAACACACACACACACACCGACAACACACACACACACACACCACACACACACACACACACACACCGACAACACACACACACACACACACACACACCAACAACACACACACACACCGACAACACACACACACACAACACACACACACACACCGACAAAACACACACGCACACACCGACAACACACACACACACACACACACCGACAACACACCCACAACACACACACACACACACCGACAACACACACACACCGACAACACACACACACACACACACACCGACAACACACACACACACACACCGACAACACACACACACACACACACACACACACACCGACAACACACACACACACACACACCGATAACACACACACACCGACAACACACACACACACACACCGACAACACACACACACACACACACCGACAACACACACACACACACCGACAACACACACACACACACACCGACAACACACACACACAACACACACACACCCACACACACACCGACAACACACACACACACACACACACCGACAACACACACACACACACACACCGACAACACACACACACACACACCGACAACACACACACACACACCGACAACACACACACAAACACCGACAACACACATACACACCGACAACACACACACACACACCGACAACACACACACACACACACCGACAACACATAAACACACACACACCGACAACACACACACACACACACTGACAACACACACACATACACACCGACAACACACACACACACACAAACCGACAACACACACACACACACCGACAACACACACACACACACACACCGACAACACACACACACACACACACCGACAACACACACACACACACACACCGACAACACACACACTCACACACACACACCGACAACACACACACACAACACACACACACACACCGACAACACACACACACACACACCGACAAAACACACACGCACACACCGACAACACACACACACACACCGACAACACACCCACAACACTCACACACACACACACCGACAACACACACACACCGACAACACACACACACACACCGACAACACACACACACACCGACAACACACACACACACACACAAACCGACAACACACACACACACACACCGACAACACACACACACACCGACAACACACACACACACACACCGACAACACATAAACACACACACACCGACAACACACACACACACACACTGACAACACACACACATACACACCGACAACACACACACACACACACCGACAACACACACACACACACCGACAACACACACACACACACCGACAACACACACACACACACACACACCGACAACACACACACACACCGACAACACACACACACACCGACAACACACACACACACAACACACACACACCGACAAAACACACACGCACACACCGACAACACACACACACACACACACACACACACCGACAACACACACACACACAAACACCAGCAACACACACACACACACCGACAACACACACACACACACACACACACTGACAACACACACACACCGACAACACACACACACACACACCGACAACACACACACACACACACCGACAACACACACACACCGACAACACACACACACACACACACACACACCGACAACACACACACACACCGACAACACACACACACACAACACCGACAACACACACACACACACCGACAACACACACACACACACCGACAACATACACACACACACACACACTGACAACACACACACACACACCGACAACACACACACACCGACAACACACACACACACACACACACCGACAACACACACACACAACACACACACACACACCGACAACACACACACACACACACACCGACAACACACACACACACACCGACAACACACACACACACACACACCGACAACACACACACACACACACCGACAACACACACACACACACACACCGACAACACACACACACACACACACACCGACAACACACACACACACCGAAAACACACACACACACAACACACACACACCGACAACACACACCAACAACACACACACACACACCGACAACACACCGACAACACACACACACACCGACAACACACACACACCGACAACACACACACCGACAACACACACACACACACACACACACCGACAACACACACACACACACACCGACAACACACACACACACACACTGACAACACACACACATACACACCGACAACACACACACACCGACAACACACACACACACACCGACAACACACACACACACACCGACAACACACACACACACACACACACACACACCGACAACACACACACACACCGACAACACACACACACACACACACCGACAACACACACACACACACACACACACACACCGACAACACACACACACACCGACAACACACACACACACACACCCGACAAAACACACACACACACACACCGACAACACACACACACACCGACAACACACACACACACAACACACACACACACACACCGACAACACAAACACACACACACACACACACCGACAACACACACACACACACACACACCGACAACACACAAACACACACACACACACACCGACAACAAACACACACACCGACAACACACACACACACAACACACACACACCGACAACACACACACACACACACACACCGACAACACACACACACACACCGACAACACACACACTCACACACACACACCGACAACACACACACACACAACAAACACACACACACCGACAACACACACACACACACACCGACAAAACACACACGCACACACCGACAACACACACACACACACACCGACAACACACTCACAACACTCACACACACACACACCGACAACACACACACACACCGACAACACACACACACACCGACAACACACACACACACCGACAACACACACACACACACCGACAACACACACACACACACACAAACCGACAACACACACACACACACACCGACAACACACACACACACCGACAACACACACACACACACCGACAACACATAAACACACACACACCGACAACACACACACACACACACTGACAACACACACACATACACACCGACAACACACACACACACACCGACAACACACACACACACACCGACAACACACACACACACACCGACAACACACACACACACACACACACACACACACACCGACAACACACACACACACCGACAACACACACACACACACACCGACAACACACACACACACACACCGACAACACACACACACACCGACAACACACACACACACACACACACCGACAACACAAACACACACACACACACCGACAACACACACACACACACACACCGACAACACACACACACACACACACCGACAACACACACACACACACCGACAACACACACACACAACACACACACACACACCGACAACACACACACACACACACCGACCACACACACACACAAACACACCGAGAACACACACACACACACACACAACACACACACACACACCGACAACACATACACACACAACACACACACACACACCGACAACACACACACACACACACCGACCACACACACACACAAACACACCGACAACACACACACACACACCGACAACACACACACACACACCCCGACAACACACACACACACACACCGACAACACACACACACACACCGACAACACACACACACTCACACACACCGACAACACACACACACACACACCGACAACACACACACACACACCGACAACACACACACACACACACACACACACACACACCGACAACACACACACACACACACCGACAACACACACACACACACACCGACAACACACACACACACACACCGACAACACACACACACACCGACAACACACACACACACAACACACACACACACACACCGACAACACAAACACACACACACACACACCGACAACACACACACACACACACCGACAACACACACACACACACACACCGACAACACACACACACACACCGACAACACACACACACACACACACACACACACACACACCGACAACACACACACACACACCGACAACACACACACACACAACACACACACACACACCGACAACACACACACACACACCGACCACACACACACACAAACACACCGACAACACACACACACACACCGACAACACACACACACACACCCCGACAACACACACACACACACCGACAACACACACACACCGACAACACACACACACACACACACACACACACACACCGACAACACACACACACACACCGACAACACACACACACACAAACACCAGCAACACACACACACATACCGACAACACACACACACACACACCGACAACACACACACACACACACCGACAACACACACACACACACACCGACAACACATACACACACACACCGACAACACACACAAACACACCGACAACACACACACACACAACACACACACACACACACCGACAACACACACACACACAGCGACAACACACACACACAAACACACCGACAACACACACACACACACCGACAACACACACACCGACAACACACACACACACACACACACACCGACAACACACACACACACACCGACAACACACACACACACACCGACAACACACACACACACAAACACCAGCAACACACACACACACTGACAACACACACACACACACACCGACAACACACACACACACACCGACAACACACACACACACACACACCGACAACACACACACACACACACACCGACAACACACACACACACACACTGACAACACACACACACACACACCGACAACACACACACACACACACCGACAACACACACACACACACCGACAACACACACACACACACATACACACCGAGAACACACACACCGACAACACACACACACACCGACAACACAGACACACACAACACACACACACACACCGACAACACACACACACACACACACACACCGACAACACACACACACACACACCGACAACACACACACACACACACCGACAACACACACACACACACCGACAACACACACACACACACACCGACAACACATAAACACACACACACCGACAACACACACACACACACACTGACAACACACACACATACACACCGACAACACACACACACCGACAACACACACACACACACCGACAACACACACACACACACCGACAACACACACACACACACACACACACACACACCGACAACACACACACACACCGACAACACACACACACACACACACCGACAAAACACACACACACACACACCGACAACACACACACACACCGACAACACACACACACACAACACACACACACACACACACACCGACAACACAAACACACACACACACACACACCGACAACACACACACACACACACACACCGACAACACACACACACACACACACACACACCGACAACAAACACACACACCGACAACACACACACACACAACACACACACACCGACAACACACACACACACACACACACACACCGACAACACACACACACACACCGACAACACACACACTCACACACACACACCGACAACACACACACACACAACAAACACACACACACCGACAACACACACACACACACACCGACAAAACACACACGCACACACCGACAACACACACACACACACACCGACAACACACTCACAACACTCACACACACACACACCGACAACACACACACACACCGACAACACACACACACACCGACAACACACACACACACCGACAACACACACACACCGACAACACACACACACACACACACACCGACAACACACACACACACACACCGACAACACACACACACACACACACACACACACACCGACAACACACACACACACACACACCGATAACACACACACACCGACAACACACACACACACACACCGACAACACACACACACACACACACCGACAACACACACACACACACCGACAACACACACACACACACACCGACAACACACACACACAACACACACACACCCACACACACACCGACAACACACACACACACACACACACCGACAACACACACACACACACACACCGACAACACACACACACACACACCGACAACACACACACACACACCGACAACACACACACAAACACCGACAACACACATACACACCGACAACACACACACACACACCGACAACACACACACACACACACCGACAACACATAAACACACACACACCGACAACACACACACACACACACTGACAACACACACACATACACACCGACAACACACACACACACACAAACCGACAACACACACACACACACCGACAACACACACACACACACACACCGACAACACACACACACACACACACCGACAACACACACACACACACACACCGACAACACACACACTCACACACACACACCGACAACACACACACACAACACACACACACACACCGACAACACACACACACACACACCGACAAAACACACACGCACACACCGACAACACACACACACACACCGACAACACACCCACAACACTCACACACACACACACCGACAACACACACACACCGACAACACACACACACACACCGACAACACACACACACACCGACAACACACACACACACACACAAACCGACAACACACACACACACACACCGACAACACACACACACACCGACAACACACACACACACACACCGACAACACATAAACACACACACACCGACAACACACACACACACACACTGACAACACACACACATACACACCGACAACACACACACACACACACCGACAACACACACACACACACCGACAACACACACACACACACCGACAACACACACACACACACACACACCGACAACACACACACACACCGACAACACACACACACACCGACAACACACACACACACAACACACACACACCGACAAAACACACACGCACACACCGACAACACACACACACACACACACACACACACACCGACAACACACACACACACAAACACCAGCAACACACACACACACACCGACAACACACACACACACACACACACACTGACAACACACACACACCGACAACACACACACACACACACCGACAACACACACACACACACACCGACAACACACACACACCGACAACACACACACACACACACACACACACCGACAACACACACACACACCGACAACACACACACACACAACACCGACAACACACACACACACACCGACAACACACACACACACACCGACAACATACACACACACACACACACTGACAACACACACACACACACCGACAACACACACACACCGACAACACACACACACACACACACACCGACAACACACACACACAACACACACACACACACCGACAACACACACACACACACACACCGACAACACACACACACACACCGACAACACACACACACACACACCGACAACACACACACACACACACCGACAACACACACACACACACACACCGACAACACACACACACACACACACACCGACAACACACACACACACCGAAAACACACACACACACAACACACACACACCGACAACACACACCAACAACACACACACACACACCGACAACACACCGACAACACACACACACACCGACAACACACACACACCGACAACACACACACCGACAACACACACACACACACACACACACCGACAACACACACACACACACACCGACAACACACACACACACACACTGACAACACACACACATACACACCGACAACACACACACACCGACAACACACACACACACACCGACAACACACACACACACACCGACAACACACACACACACACACACACACACACCGACAACACACACACACACCGACAACACACACACACACACACACCGACAACACACACACACACACACACACACACACCGACAACACACACACACACCGACAACACACACACACACACACACCGACAAAACACACACACACACACACCGACAACACACACACACACCGACAACACACACACACAACACACACACACACACACCGACAACACAAACACACACACACACACACACCGACAACACACACACACACACACACACCGACAACACACAAACACACACACACACACACCGACAACAAACACACACACCGACAACACACACACACACAACACACACACACCGACAACACACACACACACACACACACCGACAACACACACACACACACCGACAACACACACACTCACACACACACACCGACAACACACACACACACAACAAACACACACACACCGACAACACACACACACACACACCGACAAAACACACACGCACACACCGACAACACACACACACACACACCGACAACACACACACACACACACCGACAACACACACACACACCGACAACACACACACACACACACCGACAACACATAAACACACACACACCGACAACACACACACACACACACTGACAACACACACACATACACACCGACAACACACACACACACACACCGACAACACACACACACACACCGACAACACACACACACACACCGACAACACACACACACACACACACACCGACAACACACACACACACCGACAACACACACACACACCGACAACACACACACACACAACACACACACACCGACAAAACACACACGCACACACCGACAACACACACACACACACACACACACACACACCGACAACACACACACACACAAACACCAGCAACACACACACACACACCGACAACACACACACACACACACACACACTGACAACACACACACACCGACAACACACACACACACACACCGACAACACACACACACACACACCGACAACACACACACACCGACAACACACACACACACACACACACACCGACAACACACACACACACCGACAACACACACACACACAACACCGACAACACACACACACACACCGACAACACACACACACACACCGACAACATACACACACACACACACACTGACAACACACACACACACACCGACAACACACACACACCGACAACACACACACACACACACACACCGACAACACACACACACAACACACACACACACACCAACAACACACACACACACACACACCGACAACACACACACACACACCGACAACACACACACACACACACACCGACAACACACACACACACACACCGACAACACACACACACACACACACCGACAACACACACACACACACACACACCGACAACACACACACACACCGAAAACACACACACACACAACACACACACACCGACAACACACACCAACAACACACACACACACACCGACAACACACCGACAACACACACACACACCGACAACACACACACACCGACAACACACACACCGACAACACACACACACACACACACACACCGACAACACACACACACACACACCGACAACACACACACACACACACTGACAACACACACACATACACACCGACAACACACACACACCGACAACACACACACACACACCGACAACACACACACACACACCGACAACACACACACACACACACACACACACACCGACAACCACACACACACACCGACAACACACACACACACACACACCGACAACACACACACACACACACACACACACACCGACAACACACACACACACCGACAACACACACACACACACACACCGACAAAACACACACACACACACACCGACAACACACACACACACCGACAACACACACACACAACACACACACACACACACCGACAACACAAACACACACACACACACACACCGACAACACACACACACACACACACACCGACAACACACAAACACACACACACACACACCGACAACAAACACACACACCGACAACACACACACACACAACACACACACACCGACAACACACACACACACACACACACACCGACAACACACACACACACACACCGACAACACACACACACACACACTGACAACACACACACATACACACCGACAACACACACACACCGACAACACACACACACACACCGACAACACACACACACACACCGACAACACACACACACACACACACACACACACCGACAACACACACACACACCGACAACACACACACACACACACACCGACAACACACACACACACACACACACACACACCGACAACACACACACACACCGACAACACACACACACACACACACCGACAAAACACACACACACACACACCGACAACACACACACACACCGACAACACACACACACAACACACACACACACACACCGACAACACAAACACACACACACACACACACCGACAACACACACACACACACACACACCGACAACACACAAACACACACACACACACACCGACAACAAACACACACACCGACAACACACACACACACAACACACACACACCGACAACACACACACACACACACACACCGACACACACACACACACACCGACAACACACACACTCACACACACACACCGACAACACACACACACACAACAAACACACACACACCGACAACACACACACACACACACCGACAAAACACACACGCACACACCGACAACACACACACACACACACCGACAACACACTCACAACACTCACACACACACACACCGACAACACACACACACACCGACAACACACACACACACCGACAACACACACACACACCGACAACACACACACACACACCGACAACACACACACACACACACAAACCGACAACACACACACACACACACCGACAACACACACACACACCGACAACACACACACACACACCGACAACACATAAACACACACACACCGACAACACACACACACACACACTGACAACACACACACATACACACCGACAACACACACACACACACCGACAACACACACACACACACACCGACAACACACACACACACACCGACAACACACACACACACACACACACACACACCGACAACACACACACACACCGACAACACACACACACACACACCGACAACACACACACACACCGACAACACACACACACACCGACAACACACACACACACACACCGACAACACAAACACACACACACACACCGACAACACACACACACACACACACCGACAACACACACACACACACACACCGACAACACACACACACACAACGACAACACACACACACAACACACACACACACACCGACAACACACACACACACACACCGACCACACACACACACAAACACACCGAGAACACACACACACACACACACAACACACACACACACACCGACAACACATACACACACAACACACACACACACACCGACAACACACACACACACACACACCGACCACACACACACACAAACACACCGACAACACACACACACACACCGACAACACACACACACACACCCCGACAACACACACACACACACACCGACAACACACACACACACACCGACAACACACACACACTCACACACACCGACAACACACACACACACACACCGACAACACACACACACACACCGACAACACACACACACACACACACACACACACACCGACAACACACACACACACACACCGACAACACACACACACACACACCGACAACACACACACACACACACCGACAACACACACACACACCGACAACACACACACACACAACACACACACACACACACCGACAACACAAACACACACACACACACACCGACAACACACACACACACACACCGACAACACACACACACACACACACCGACAACACACACACACACACCGACAACACACACACACACAACACACACACACACACACCGACAACACACACACACACACCGACAACACACACACACACACACACACACACACACACCGACAACACACACACACACACACACCGACCACACACACACACAAACACACCGACAACACACACACACACACCGACAACACACACACACACACCCCGACAACACACACACACACACCGACAACACACACACACCGACAACACACACACACACACACACACACACACACACCGACAACACACACACACACACCGACAACACACACACACACAAACACCAGCAACACACACACACATACCGACAACACACACACACACACACCGACAACACACACACACACACACCGACAACACACACACACACACACCGACAACACATACACACACACACCGACAACACACACAAACACACCGACAACACACACACACACAACACACACACACACACACCGACAACACACACACACACAGCGACAACACACACACACAAACACACCGACAACACACACACACACACCGACAACACACACACACACCGACAACACACACACACACACACACACACCGACAACACACACACACACACCGACAACACACACACACACACCGACAACACACACACACACAAACACCAGCAACACACACACACACTGACAACACACACACACACACACCGACAACACACACACACACACCGACAACACACACACACACACACACCGACAACACACACACACACACACACCGACAACACACACACACACACTGACAACACACACACACACACACCGACAACACACACACACACACACCGACAACACACACACACACACCGACAACACACACACACACACATACACACCGAGAACACACACACCGACAACACACACACACACCGACAACACAGACACACACAACACACACACACACACCGACAACACACACACACACACACACCGACAACACACACACACACACACCGACAACACACACACACACACACCGACAACACACACACACACACCGACAACACACACACACACACACCGACAACACATAAACACACACACACCGACAACACACACACACACACACTGACAACACACACACATACACACCAACAACACACACACACCGACAACACACACACACACACCGACAACACACACACACACACCGACAACACACACACACACACACACACACACACACCGACAACACACACACACACCGACAACACACACACACACACACACCGACAAAACACACACACACACACACCGACAACACACACACACACCGACAACACACACACACACAACACACACACACACACACACACCGACAACACAAACACACACACACACACACACCGACAACACACACACACACACACACACCGACAACACACACACACACACACACACCGACAACAAACACACACACCGACAACACACACACACACAACACACACACACCGACAACACACACACACACACACACACACCGACAACACACACACACACACCGACAACACACACACTCACACACACACACCGACAACACACACACACACAACAAACACACACACACCGACAACACACACACACACACACCGACAAAACACACACGCACACACCGACAACACACACACACACACACCGACAACACACTCACAACACTCACACACACACACACCGACAACACACACACACACCGACAACACACACACACACCGACAACACACACACACACCGACAACACACACACACACACCGACAACACACACACACACACACAAACCGACAACACACACACACACACACCGACAACACACACACACACCGACAACACACACACACACACCGACAACACATAAACACACACACACCGACAACACACACACACACACACTGACAACACACACACATACACACCGACAACACACACACACACACCGACAACACACACACACACACCGACAACACAGACACACACACCGACAACACACACACACACACACACACACACACACCGACAACACACACCGACAACACACACACACACCGACAACACACACACACACACACCGACAACACACACACACACACACCGACAACACACACACACACCGACAACACACACACACACACACACCGACAACACAAACACACACACACACACCGACAACACACACACACACACACACCGACAACACACACACACACACACACCGACAACACACACACACCGACAACACACACACACAACACACACACACACACCGACAACACACACACACACACACCGACCACACACACACACAAACACACCGAGAACACACACACACACACCGACAACACACACACACACACCGACAACACATACACACACAACACACACACACACACCGACAACACACACACACACACACCGACCACACACACACACAAACACACCGACAACACACACACACACACCGACAACACACACACACACACCCCGACAACACACACACACACACACCGACAACACACACACACACACCGACAACACACACACACTCACACACACCGACAACACACACACACACACACCAACAACACACACACACACACCGACAACACACACACACACACACACACACACACACACCGACAACACACACACACACACACCGACAACACACACACACACACACCGACAACACACACACACACACACCGACAACACACACACACACCGACAACACACACACACACAACACACACACACACACACCGACAACACAAACACACACACACACACACCGACAACACACACACACACACACCGACAACACACACACACACACACACCGACAACACACACACACACACCGACAACACACACACACACACACCGACAACACACACACACACACCGACAACACACACACACACAACACACACACACACACCGACAACACACACACACACACACACCGACCACACACACACACAAACACACCGACAACACACACACACACACCGACAACACACACACACACACCCCGACAACACACACACACACACCGACAACACACACACACCAACAACACACACACACACACACACACACACACACACCGACAACACACACACACACACCGACAACACACACACACACAAACACCAGCAACACACACACACATACCGACAACACACACACACACACACCGACAACACACACACACACACACCGACAACACACACACACACACACCGACAACACATACACACACACACCGACAACACACACACACACACCGACAACACACACACACACAACACACACACACACACACCGACCACACACACACACAGCGACAACACACACACACAAACACACCGACAACACACACACACACACCGACAACACACACACACACCGACAACACACACACACACACACACACCGACAACACACACACACACACCGACAACACACACACACACACCGACAACACACACACACACAAACACCAGCAACACACACACACACTGACAACACACACACACACACACCGACAACACACACACACACACCGACAACACACACACACACACACACCGACAACACACACACACACACACACCGACAACACACACACACACACACACTGACAACACACACACACACACACCGACAACACACACACACACACACCGACAACACACACACACACACCGACAACACACACACACACACATACACACCGAGAACACACACACCGACAACACACACACACACCGACAACACACACACACACAACACACACACACACACCGACAACACACACACACACACACCGACAAAACACACACGCACACACCGACAACACACACACACACACACCGACAACACACACACACACACACACACACCGACAACACACACACACACCGATAACACACACACACCGACAACACACACACACACACACACACCGACAACACACACACACACCGACAACACACACACACACACCGACAACACACACACACACACACCGACAACACACACACACACACACACCGACAACACACACACACACCGACAACACACACACACACACACCGACAACACACACACACACACACACCGACAACACACACACACACACACCAACAACACACACACACACACACAACACACACACACACACACTGACAACACACACACACACACACACACACACACACCGACAACACACACACACACACCGACAACACACACACACACACCGACAACACACACACACACACACACACCGACAACACACACACACACACCGACAACACACACACACACACACCGACAACACACACACACACACACCGACAATACACACACACACCGACAACACACACACACACAACACACACACACACACACCGACAACACAAACACACACACACACACACCGACAACACACACACACACACACACACACCGACAACACACACACACACACACACCGACAACACACACACACACACCGACAACACACACACACACACACACACACACACCGACAACACACACACACACACCGACAACACACACACACACAAACACCAGCAACACACACACACATACCGACAACACACACACACACACACACCGACAACACACACACACACACACCGACAACACACACACACACACACACACACTGACAACACATACACACACACACACCGACAACACACACACACACACCGACAACACACACACACACAACACACACACACACACACACCGACAACACACACACACACACAGCGACAACACACACACACAAACACACCGACAACACACACACACCGACAACACACACACACACACACAAACCGACAACACACACACACACACACCGACAACACACACACACCGACAACACACACACACACACCGACAACACATAAACACACACACACCGACAACACACACACACACACACTGACAACACACACACATACACACCGACAACACACACACACACACACACACCGACAACACACACACACACACCGACAACACACACACACACACCGACAACACACACACACACACACACACACACACACCGACAACACACACACACACCGACAACACACACACACACACACCGACAACACACACACACACACACCGACAACACACACACACACCGACAACACACACACACACAACACACACACACACACACCGACAACACAAACACACACACACACACACCGACAACACACACACACACACACACACCGACAACACACACACACACACCGACAACACACACACACACACCGACAACACACACACACACAACACACACACACACACCGACAACACACACACACACCTACAACACACACACACACAACACACACACACACACACCGACAACACAAACACACACACACACCGACAACACACACACACACACACACACCGACAACACACACACACACACACACCGACAACACAAACACACACACACACACCGACAACACACACACACACACACACACACACCGACAACACACACACACACACATACACACCGACAACAAACACACACCGACAACACACACACACACAACACACACACACCGACAACACACACACACACACACCGACCACACACACACACAAACACACCGACAACACACACACACACACCGACAACACACACACACACACCGACAACACACACACAAACACACACACCGACAACACACAAACACACACACACACACACACAAACACCAGCAACACACACACACACCAGCAACACACACACACATACCGACAACACACACACACACACACCGACAACACACACACACACACACCGACAACACACACACACACACACACCGACAACACACACACACACACACACTGACAACACACACACACCGACAACACACACACACACACACACACACCGACAACACACACACAAACACACACACACACACACCGACAACACACACACACACACACACACCGACAACACACACACACACCGACAACACACACACACACACCGACAACACACACACACACAACACACACACACACACCGACAACACACACACACACACACCGACCACACACACACACAAACACACCGAGAACACACACACACACACCGACAACACACACACAGACAACACACACACACACACCGACAACACACACACACACACACCGACCACACACACACACAAACACACCGACAACACACACACACACCGACAACACACACACACACACCGACAACACACACACACACAAACAGACAACACACACACACACACACACCGACAACACAAACACACACACACACACACCGACAACACACACACACACACACACACCGACAACACACACACACACACACACACACACACCGACAACAAACACACACCGACAACACACACACACACAACACACACACACCGACAACACACACACACACACACCGACCACACACACACACAAACACACCGACAACACACACACACACACCGACAACACACACACACACACCGACAACACACACACACACACACCGACAACACACAAACACACACACACACACACACAAACACCAGCAACACACACACACACCAGCAACACACACACACATACCGACAACACACACACACACACACCGACAACACACACACACACACACCGACAACACACACACACACACAGACCGACAACACACACACACACACACACTGACAACACACACACACAGACAACACACACACACACACCGACAACACACACACACACACCGACAACACAGACACACACACACACCGACAACACACACACACACACACCGATAACACACACACACACACTGACAACACACACACACACACCGACAACACACACACACACACACCGACAACACACACACACACACTGACAACACACACACACACACACCGACAACACACACACACACACACACACCGACAACACACACACACACACACACCGACAACACAAACACACACACACCGACAACACACACACACACACACCGACAACACACACACACACAACACACACACACACACCGACAATACACACACACACACACACCGACAACACACACACACACAACACACACACACCGACAACACACACACACACACACACACACACCGACAACACACACACACACTTTGACAACACACACACACACACACACACCGACAACACACACACACACACACCGACAACACACACACACACACCGACAACACACACACACACACACCGACAACACACACACACACACACCGACAATACACACACACACCGACAACACACACACACACAACACACACACACACACACCGACAACACAAACACACACACACACACACCGACAACACACACACACACACACACACACCGACAACACACACACACACACACACCGACAACACACACACACACACCGACAACACACACACACACACACACACACACCGACAACACACACACACACACCGACAACACACACACACACAAACACCAGCAACACACACACACATACCGACAACACACACACACACACACACCGACAACACACACACACACACACCGACAACACACACACACACACACACACACCGACAACACATACACACACACACACCGACAACACACACACACACACCGACAACACACACACACACAACACACACACACACACACACCGACAACACACACACACACACAGCGACAACACACACACACAAACACACCGACAACACACACACACCGACAACACACACACACACACACAAACCGACAACACACACACACACACACCGACAACACACACACACCGACAACACACACACACACACCGACAACACATAAACACACACACACCGACAACACACACACACACACACTGACAACACACACACATACACACCGACAACACACACACACACACACACACCGACAACACACACACACACACCGACAACACACACACACACACCGACAACACACACACACACAAACACCAGCAACACACACACACATACCGACAACACACACACACACACACACCGACAACACACACACACACACACCGACAACACACACACACACACACACACACTGACAACACATACACACACACACACCGACAACACACACACACACACCGACAACACACACACACACAACACACACACACACACACACCGACAACACACACACACACACAGCGACAACACACACACACAAACACACCGACAACACACACACACCGACAACACACACACACACACACAAACCGACAACACACACACACACACACCGACAACACACACACACCGACAACACACACACACACACCGACAACACATAAACACACACACACCGACAACACACACACACACACACTGACAACACACACACATACACACCGACAACACACACACACACACACACACCGACAACACACACACACACACCGACAACACACACACACACACCGACAACACACACACACACACACACACACACACACCGACAACACACACACACACCGACAACACACACACACACACACCGACAACACACACACACACACACCGACAACACACACACACACCGACAACACACACACACACAACACACACACACACACACCGACAACACAAACACACACACACACACACCGACAACACACACACACACACACACACCGACAACACACACACACACACACACCGACAACACACACACACACACCGACAACACACACACACACAACACACACACACACACCGACAACACACACACACACCGACAACACACACACACACAACACACACACACACACACCGACAACACAAACACACACACACACCGACAACACACACACACACACACACACCGACAACACACACACACACACACACCGACAACACAAACACACACACACACACCGACAACACACACACACACACACACACACACCGACAACACACACACACACACACACACACCGACAACAAACACACACCGACAACACACACACACACAACACACACACACCGACAACACACACACACACACACCGACCACACACACACACAAACACACCGACAACACACACACACACACCGACAACACACACACACACACCGACAACACACACACACACCGACAACACACAAACACACACACACACACACACAAACACCAGCAACACACACACACACCAGCAACACACACACACATACCGACAACACACACACACACACACCGACAACACACACACACACACACCGACAACACACACACACACACACACCGACAACACACACACACACACACACTGACAACACACACACACAGACAACACACACACACACACCGACAACACACACACACACACCGACAACACAGACACACACACACACCGACAACACACACACACACACCGATAACACACACACACACACTGACAACACACACACACACACCGACAACACACACACACACACACCGACAACACACACACACACACTGACAACACACACACACACACTCCGACAACACACACACACACACCGACAACACACACACACACACACACACACAAATACACACCGACAACACACACACACACACCGACAACACACACACACACAAACACCAGCAACACACACACACATACCGACAACACACACACACAAACACACCGACAACACACACACACACACACCGACAACACACACACACACACACACACACCGACAACACATACACACACACACCGACAACACACACACACACACCGACAACACACACACACACAACACACACACACACACACCGACAACACACACACACACACAGCGACAACACACACACACAAACACACCGACAACACACACCGACAACACACACACACACACACAAACCGAGAACACACACACACACACACCGACAACACACACACACCGACAACACACACACACACACCGACAACACATAAACACACACACACCGACAACACACAGACACACACACTGACAACACACACACATACACACCGGCAACACACACACACACACACACACCGACAACACACACACACACACCGACAACACACACACACACACCGACAACACACACACACACACACACACACACACCGACAACACACACACACACCGACAACACACACACACACACCGACAACACACACACACACACACCGACAACACACACACACACCGACAACACACACACACACAACACACACACACACACCGACAACACAAACACACACACACACACACCGACAACACACACACACACACACACACCGACAACACACACACACACCGACAACACACACACACACACCGACAACACACACACACACAACACACACACACACACCGACAACACACACACACACACACCGACCACACACACACACAAACACACCGAGAACACACACACACACACCGACAACACACACACACACAACACACACACACACACCGACAACACACACACACACACACCGACCACACACACACACAAACACACCGACAACACACACACACACCGACAACACACACACACACACCGACAACACACACACACACAAACAGACAACACACACACACACACACACCGACAACACAAACACACACACACACACACCGACAACACACACACACACACACACACCGACAACACACACACACACACACACACACACACCGACAACAAACACACACCGACAACACACACACACACAACACACACACACCGACAACACACACACACACACACCGACCACACACACACACAAACACACCGACAACACACACACACACACCGACAACACACACACACACACCGACAACACACACACACACACACCGACAACACACAAACACACACACACACACACACAAACACCAGCAACACACACACACACCAGCAACACACACACACATACCGACAACACACACACACACACACCGACAACACACACACACACACACCGACAACACACACACACACACAGACCGACAACACACACACACACACACACTGACAACACACACACACAGACAACACACACACACACACCGACAACACACACACACACACCGACAACACAGACACACACACACACCGACAACACACACACACACACACCGATAACACACACACACACACTGACAACACACACACACACACCGACAACACACACACACACACACCGACAACACACACACACACACTGACAACACACACACACACACACCGACAACACACACACACACACACACACCGACAACACACACACACACACACACCGACAACACAAACACACACACACCGACAACACACACACACACACACCGACAACACACACACACACAACACACACACACACACCGACAATACACACACACACACACACCGACAACACACACACACACAACACACACACACCGACAACACACACACACACACACACACACACCGACAACACACACACACACTTTGACAACACACACACACACACACACACCGACAACACACACACACACACACCGACAACACACACACACACACCGACAACACACACACACACACACCGACAACACACACACACACACACCGACAATACACACACACACCGACAACACACACACACACAACACACACACACACACACCGACAACACAAACACACACACACACACACCGACAACACACACACACACACACACACACCGACAACACACACACACACACACACCGACAACACACACACACACACCGACAACACACACACACACACACACACACACCGACAACACACACACACACACCGACAACACACACACACACAAACACCAGCAACACACACACACATACCGACAACACACACACACACACACACCGACAACACACACACACACACACCGACAACACACACACACACACACACACACCGACAACACATACACACACACACACCGACAACACACACACACACACCGACAACACACACACACACAACACACACACACACACACACCGACAACACACACACACACACAGCGACAACACACACACACAAACACACCGACAACACACACACACCGACAACACACACACACACACACAAACCGACAACACACACACACACACACCGACAACACACACACACCGACAACACACACACACACACCGACAACACATAAACACACACACACCGACAACACACACACACACACACTGACAACACACACACATACACACCGACAACACACACACACACACACACACCGACAACACACACACACACACCGACAACACACACACACACACCGACAACACACACACACACACACACACACACACACCGACAACACACACACACACCGACAACACACACACACACACACCGACAACACACACACACACACACCGACAACACACACACACACCGACAACACACACACACACAACACACACACACACACACCGACAACACAAACACACACACACACACACCGACAACACACACACACACACACACACCGACAACACACACACACACACACACCGACAACACACACACACACACCGACAACACACACACACACAACACACACACACACACCGACAACACACACACACACCGACAACACACACACACACAACACACACACACACACACCGACAACACAAACACACACACACACCGACAACACACACACACACACACCGACAACACACACACACACACACACCGACAACACAAACACACACACACACACCGACAACACACACACACACACACACACACCCGACAACACACACACACACACACACACACCGACAACAAACACACACCGACAACACACACACACACAACACACACACACCGACAACACACACACACACACACCGACCACACACACACACAAACACACCGACAACACACACACACACACCGACAACACACACACACACACCGACAACACACACACACACCGACAACACACAAACACACACACACACACACACAAACACCAGCAACACACACACACACCAGCAACACACACACACATACCGACAACACACACACACACACACCGACAACACACACACACACACACCGACAACACACACACACACACACACCGACAACACACACACACACACACACTGACAACACACACACACAGACAACACACACACACACACCGACAACACACACACACACACCGACAACACAGACACACACACACACCGACAACACACACACACACACCGATAACACACACACACACACTGACAACACACACACACACACCGACAACACACACACACACACACCGACAACACACACACACACACTGACAACACACACACACACACTCCGACAACACACACACACACACCGACAACACACACACACACACACACACACACACACCACCGACAACACACACACACACACCGACAACACACACACACACAAACACCAGCAACACACACACACATACCGACAACACACACACACACACACACCGACAACACACACACACACACACCGACAACACACACACACACACACACACACCGACAACACATACACACACACACCGACAACACACACACACACACCGACAACACACACACACACAACACACACACACACACACCGACAACACACACACACACACAGCGACAACACACACACACAAACACACCGACAACACACACCGACAACACACACACACACACACAAACCGAGAACACACACACACACACACCGACAACACACACACACCGACAACACACACACACACACCGACAACACATAAACACACACACACCGACAACACACACACACACACACTGACAACACACACACATACACACCGGCAACACACACACACACACACACACCGACAACACACACACACACACCGACAACACACACACACACACCGACAACACACACACACACACACACACCGACAACACACACACACACCGACAACACACACACACACACACCGACAACACACACACACACACACCGACAACACACACACACACCGACAACACACACACACACAACACACACACACACACCGACAACACAAACACACACACACACACACCGACAACACACACACACACACACACACCGACAACACACACACACACACACACCGACAACACACACACACACACCGACAACACACACACACACAACACACACACACACACCGACAACACACACACACACACACCGACCACACACACACACAAACACACCGAGAACACACACACACACACCGACAACACACACACACACAACACACACACACACACCGACAACACACACACACACACACCGACCACACACACACACAAACACACCGACAACACACACACACACCGACAACACACACACACACACCGACAACACACACACACACACACAGACAACACACACACACACACACACCGACAACACAAACACACACACACACACACCGACAACACACACACACACACACACACCGACAACACACACACACACACACACACACACCGACAACAAACACACACCGACAACACACACACACACAACACACACACACCGACAACACACACACACACACACCGACCACACACACACACAAACACACCGACAACACACACACACACACCGACAACACACACACACACACCGACAACACACACACACACACACCGACAACACACAAACACACACACACACACACACACACAAACACCAGCAACACACACACACACCAGCAACACACACACACATACCGACAACACACACACACACACACCGACAACACACACACACACACACCGACAACACACACACACACACAGACCGACAACACACACACACACACACACTGACAACACACACACACAGACAACACACACACACACACCGACAACACACACACACACACCGACAACACAGACACACACACACACCGACAACACACACACACACACACCGATAACACACACACACACACTGACAACACACACACACACACCGACAACACACACACACACACACCGACAACACACACACACACACTGACACACACACACACACACCGACACACACACACACACACACACACCGACAACACACACACACACACACACCGACAACACAAACACACACACACCGACAACACACACACACACACACCGACAACACACACACACACAACACACACACACACACCGACAATACACACACACACACACCGACAACACACACACACACAACACACACACACCGACAACACACACACACACACACACACACACCGACAACACACACACACACTTTGACAACACACACACACACACACACACCGACAACACACACACACACACACCGACAACACACACACACACACCGACAACACATACACACACACACCGACAACACACACACACACACCGACAACACACACACACCGACAACACACACACACACACAACACACACACACACACCGACAACACACACACACACACACACACCGACAACACACACACACACACACACACACACTGACAACACACAAACACACACACACCGACAACACAGACACATACATACACACACCGACAACACACACACACACACACACCGACAACACAGACACACACACACACCGACAACACACACACACACACCGACAACAAACACACACACCGACAACACACACACACACACACCCACACACACACACACACACACACACACACACACCGACAACACACACACACACACACCGACAACACACACAAACACACACCGACAACACACACACACACACACACCGACAACACACACACACACACCGACAACACACACACACACACTGACAACACACAAACACACACCGACAACACACACACACACACACACCGACAACACACACACACACACCGACAACACACACACACACACCGACAACACACACACACACACACACCCGACTACACACACACACAGACACACACACCGACAACACACACACACACACACACACCGACAACACACACACACACACACACTGACAACACACACACACAGACAACACACACACACACACCGACAACACACACACACACACACACACCGACAACACAGACACACACACACACAGACAACACACACACACACAACACACACCGATAACACACACACACACACTGACAACACACCCACACAACACACACACACACACACCGACAACACACACACATACACACACACACACACACCGACAACACACACACACCGACAACACACACACACACCGACAACACACACACACACACACCGACAACACACACACACACACACACCGACAACACACACACACACACACCGACAACACACACACACCGACAACACACACACACACACACCGACAACACACACGCACCGCCAACACACACACACAAACACACCGACAACACACACACACACACACCGACAACACACACACACACACCGACAACACACACGCACCGCCAACACACACACACACAAACACACCGACAACACACACACACACCGACAACACACACACACACACACCGGCAACACACACACACACACACACACACACACACACACACACACACACACACACACACACACACACCGACAACACACACACACACACCGACAACACACACACACACACACCGACAACACACACGAACCGACAACACACACACACACACACACAAACCGACAACACACACACACACACACCGACAACACACACACACACCGACAACACACACACACACACCGACAACACATAAACACACACACACCGACAACACACACACACACACACTGACAACACACACACATACACACCGACAACACACACACACACACACACCGACAACACACACACACACACCGACAACACACACACACACACCGACAACACACACACACACACACACACACCGACAACACACACACACACCGACAACACACACACACACACACCGACAACACACACACACACACACCGACAACACACACACACACCGACAACACACACACACACAACACACACACACACACACACCGACAACACAAACACACACACACACACACACCGACAACACACACACACACAACACACACACACCGACAACACACACACACACACACCGACCACACACACACACAAACACACCGACAACACACACACACACACCGACAACACACACACACACACCGACAACACACACACACACACACCGACAACACACACACACACACCGACAACACACACACACACACACACACACACACACAAACACCAGCAACACACACACACATACCGACAACACACACACACACACACACCGACAACACACACACACACCGACAACACACACACACACACACCGACAACACATACACACACACACACCGACAACACACACACACACACCGACAACACACACAAACACAACACACACACACACACACCGACAACACACACACACACACAGCGACAACACACACACACAAACACACCGACAACACACACACACACACCAACAACACACACACACACACACCGACAACACACACACACACACCGACAACACACACACACACACACACACACCGACAACACACACACACACACCGACAACACACACACACACACCGACAACACACACACACACACACACCGACAACACACACACACACACCGACAACACACACACACACACACACACACACACACACCAACAACACACACACACACCGACAACACACACACACACAACACACACACACACACCGACAAAACACACACGCACACACCGACAACACACACACACACACACACACACCGACAACACACACACACACACAAACACCAGCAACACACACACACACACCGACAACACACACACACACACACACTGACAACACACACACACCGACAACACACACACACACACACACACCGACAACACACACACACACACACACACAACACACACACACCGACAACACACACACACACACACACCGACAACACACACACACACCGACAACACACACACACACAACACCGACAACACACACACACACACACACCGACAACACACACACACACACACACTGACAACACACACACACACACACACCGACAACACACACACACCGACAACACACACACACACACACACACCGACAACACACACACACACCGACAACACACACACACACAACACACACACACACACCGACAACACACACACACACACACCGACAACACACACACACACACCGACAACACACACACACACACACACCGACAACACACACACACACACACCGACAACACACACACACACACCGACAACACACACACACACACACCGACAACACACACACACACCGACAACACACACACACACAACACACACACACACACCGACAACACACACACACACACACCAACAACACACACACACACACCGACAACACACACACACACACCGACAACACACCGACAACACACACACACACCGACAACACACACACACCAACAACACACACACACACACACACCGACAACACACACACACACACACACACACCGACAACACACACACAAACACACCGACAACACACACACACACACCGACAACACACACACACACACCGACAACACACACACACACACACCGACAACACATAAACACACACACACCGACAACACACACACACACTGACAACACACACACATACACACCGACAACACACACACACACACCGACAACACACACACACACACCGACATCACACACACACACCGACAACACACACATACCGACAACACACACACACACACACCGACAACACACACACACACCGACAACACACACACACACCGACAACACACACACACACAACACACACACACACACACACCGACAACACAAACACACACACACACACACACCGACAACACACACACACACACCGACAACACACACACACACACACACTGACAACACACACACACCGACAACACACACACACACACACCGACAACACACACACACACACACCGACAACACACACACACCGACAACACACACACACACACACACACACACCGACAACACACACACACACCGACAACACACACACACACAACACCGACAACAAACACACACACCGACAACACACACACACACAACACCGACATCACACACACACTCACCGACAAAACACACACACACACCGACAACACACACACACACACACACTGACAACACACACACACACACACACCGACAACACACACACACCGACAACACACAAACACACACACACACCGACAACACACACACACACACCGACAACACACACACACACAACACACACACACACACACACACCGACAACACACACACACACACACACCGACAACACACACACACACACACCGACAACACACACACACACACCGACAACACACACACACACACACACACCGACAACACACACACACACCGACAACACACACACACACACACAACACACACACACACACCGACAACACACACACACACCAACAACACACACACACACACCGACAACACACACACACACAC
>NW_027675512.1:0-57500 GCF_965601325.2 Salmo salar | reverse complement strand
CCGACAACACACACACACACACACACACACACACCAACAACACACACACACACCGACAACACACACACACACAACACACACACACACACCGACAAAACACACACGCACACACCGACAACACAAACACACACACACACCGACAACACACCCACAACACACACACACACACACCGACAACACACACACACCGACAACACACACACACACACACACACACACACCGACAACACACACACACACACACCGATAACACACACACACCGACAACACACACACACACACACACACCGACAACACACACACACACACACCGACAACACACACACACACACCGACAACACACACACACACACACCGACAACACACACACACAACACACACACACCCACACACACACCGACAACACACACACACACACACACCGACAACACACACACACACACACACACCGACAACACACACACACACACCGACAACACACACACACACACACACCGACAACACACACACGCACACCGACAACACACATACACACCGACAACACACACACACACACCGACAACACACACACACACACACCGACAACACATAAACACACACACACCGACAACACACACACACACACACTGACAACACACACACATACACACCGACAACACACACACACACACACACCGACAACACACACACACACACCGACAACACACACACACACACACACCGACAACACACACACACACACACACCGACAACACACACACTCACACACACACACCGACAACACACACACTCACACACACACACCGACAACACACACACACACAAAACACACACACACCGACAACACACACACACACACACCGACAAAACACACACGCACACACCGACAACACACCCACACACACACCGACAACACACCCACAACACTCACACACACACACACCGACAACACACACACACACCGACAACACACACACACACACCGACAACACACACACACACCGACAACACACACACACACACACAAACCGACAACACACACACACACACACCGACAACACACACACACCGACAACACACACACACACACACCGACAACACATAAACACACACACACCGACAACACACACACACACACACTGACAACACACACACATACACACCGACAACACACACACACACACACCGACAACACACACACACACACCGACAACACACACACACACACACCGACAACACACACACACACACACACACACACACACCGACAACACACACACACACCGACAACACACACACACACCGACAACACACACACACACAACACACACACACACACCGACAAAACACACACGCACACACCGACAACACACACACACACACACAAACACACACCGACAACACACACACACACAAACACCAGCAACACACACACACATACCGACAACACACACACACACACACACTGACAACACACACACACCGACAACACACACACACACACACCGACAACACACACACACCGACAACACACACACACACACACACACACACCGACAACACACACACACACCGACAACACACACACACACAACACCGACAACACACACACACACACCGACAACACACACACACACACCGACAACACACACACACACACACACACTGACAACACACACACACACACCGACAACACACACACACACACCGACAACACACACACACACACACCGACAACACACAAACACACACACCGACAACACACACACACACAACACACACACACACACCGACAACACACACACACACACACACGACAACACACACACACACACCGACAACACACACACACACACACACCGACAACACACACACACACACACCGACAACACACACACACACACCGACAACACACACACACACACACCGACAACACACACACACACCGAAAACACACACACACACAACACACACACACACACCGACAACACACACCAACAACACACACACACACACCGACAACACACCGACAACACACACACACACCGACAACACACACACACCGACAACACACACACACCGACAACACACACACACACACCGACAACACACACACGCACACCGACAACACACACACACACACACCGACAACACATAAACACACACACACCGACAACACACACACACACACACTGACAACACACACACATACACACCGACAACACACACACACACACCGACAACACACACACACACACCGACAACACACACACACACACCGACAACACACACACACACCGACAACACACACACACACACACCGACAACACACACACACACACACACCGACAACACACACACACACCGACAACACACACACACACAACACACACACACACACACCGACAACACAAACACACACACACACACACACCGACAACACACACACACACACACACACACACCGACAACACACACACACACACACACACACACACCGACAACAAACACACACACCGACAACACACACACACACAACACACACACACCGACAACACACACACACACACACCGACCACACACACACACAAACACACCGACAACACACACACACACACCGACAACACACACACACACACCGACAACACACACACACACACACCGACAACACACACACACACACCGACAACACACACACACACACACACACACACACACACACACACCGACAACACACACACACCGACAACACACACACACACAAACACCAGCAACACACACACACATACCGACAACACACACACACACACACCGACAACACACACACACACACCGACAACACACCCACAATACACACACACACACACCGACAACACACACACACCGACAACACACACACACACACACACCGACAACACACACACACACACACCGACAACACACACACACACACACACACACCGACAACACACACACACACCGATAACACACACACACCGACAACACACACACACACACACACACCGACAACACACACACACCGACAACACACACACACACACCGACAACACACACACACACACACCGACAACACACACACACAACACACACACACCCACACACACACCGACAACACACACACACACACACACACACCGACAACACACACACACACACACCGACAACACACACACACACACACACACCGACAACACACACACGCACACCGACAACACACATACACACCGACAACACACACACACACACACCGACAACACACACACACACCGACAACACACACACACAACACACACACACCCACACACACACCGACAACACACACACACACACACAGCGACAAAAAACACACACAAACACACACACACACACACACACACACACCGACAACACACACACACACCGACAACACACACACACACCGACAACACACACACACACAACACACACACACACACCGACAAAACACACACGCACACACCGACAACACACACACACACACACACACACACCGACAACACACACACACACAAACACCAGCAACACACACACACACACCGACAACACACACACACACACACACTGACAACACACACACACCGACAACACACACACACACACACCGACAACACACACACACACACACCGACAACACACACACACCGACAACACACACACACACACACACACACACCGACAACACACACACACACCGACAACACACACACACACAACACCGACAACACACACACACACACCGACAACACACACACACCGACAACACACACACACACACACACACTGACAACACACACACACACACCGACAACACACACACACCGACAACACACACACACACACACACACACCGACAACACACAAACACACACACCGACAACACACACACACACAACACACACACACACACCGACAACACACACACACACACACACCGACAACACACACACACACACCGACAACACACACACACACACACACCGACAACACACACACACACACACCGACAACACACACACACACACCGACAACACACACACACACACACCGACAACACACACACACACCGAAAACACACACACACACAACACACACACACACACCGACAACACACACCAACAACACACACACACACACCGACAACACACCGACAACACACACACACACCGACAACAAACACACACCGACAACACACACACACCGACAACACGCACACACACACACACACCGACAACACACACACACACACACCGACAACACACACACACACACACCGACAACACACACACACACACCGACAACACACACACACACACACCGACAACACATAAACACACACACACCGACAACACACACACACACACACTGACAACAAACACATACACACCGACAACACACACACACACACCGACAACACACACACACACACCGACAACACACACACACACACCGACAACACACACACACACCGACAACACACACACACACACACCGACAACACACACACACACACACCGACAACACACACACACACCGACAACACACACACACACAACACACACACACACACACCGACAACACAAACACACACACACACACACCGACAACACACACACACACACACACACACACCGACAACAAACACACACACCGACAACACACACACACACAACACACACACACCGACAACACACACACACACACACCGACCACACACACACACAAACACACCGACAACACACACACACACACCGACAACACACACACACACACCGACAACACACACACACACACACCGACAACACACACACACACACCGACAACACACACACACACACACACACACACACACACAACACCGACAACACACACACACACACCGACAACACACACACACACACCGACAACACACACACACACACACACACACTGACAACACACACACACACACCGACAACACACACACACCGACAACACACACACACACACACACACCGACAACACACAAACACACACACCGACAACACACACACACACAACACACACACACACACCGACAACACACACACACACACACACCGACAACACACACACACACCGACAACACACACACACACACACACCGACAACACACACACACACCGACAACACACACACACACACCGACAACACACACACACACACACCGACAACACACACACACACCGAAAACACACACACACACAACACACACACACACACCGACAACAGACACCAACAACACACACACACACACCGACAACACACCGACAACACACACACACACCGACAACACACACACACCGACAACACACACACACCGACAACACACACACACACACCGACAACACACACACACACACACCGACAACACACACACACACACACCGACAACACACACACACACACCGACAACACACACACACACACACCGACAACACATAAACACACACACACCGACAACACACACACACACACACTGACAACACACACACATACACACCGACAACACACACACACACACCGACAACACACACACACACACCGACAACACACACACACACACCGACAACACACACACACACCGACAACACACACACACACACACCGACAACACACACACACACACACCGACAACACACACACACACCGACAACACACACACACACAACACACACACACCGACAACACAAACACACACACACACACACACCGACAACACACACACACACACACACACACACACCGACAACACATACACACACACACACACACACACCGACAACAAACACACACACCGACAACACACACACACACAACACACACACACCGACAACACACACACACACACACCGACCACACACACACACAAACACACCGACAACACACACACACACACCGACAACACACACACACACACCGACAACACACACACACACACACCGACAACACACACACACACACCGACAACACACACACACACACACACACACACACACACACACACACCGACAACACACACACACCGACAACACACACACACACAAACACCAGCAACACACACACACATACCGACAACACACACACACACACACCGACAACACACACACACACACCGACAACACACACACACACACACCGACAACACATACACACACACACACCGACAACACACACACACCGACAACACACACACACACACACACACACACCGACAACACACACACACACACCGACAACACACACACACAGCGACAACACACACACACAAACACACCGACAACACACACACACACACCAACAACACACACACACACACACCGACAACACACACACACACACCGACAACACACACACACACACACACACACACACACACACCGACAACACACACACACACACCGACAACACACACACACACACCGACAAAACACACACACACACACACACACACACACCGACAACACACACACACACACACACACACCAACAACACACACACACACCGACAACACACACACACACAACACACACACCGACAAAACACACACGCACACACCGACAACACAAACACACACACACACCGACAACACACCCACAATACACACACACACACACCGACAACACACACACACCGACAACACACACACACACACACACCGACAACACACACACACACACACCGACAACACACACACACACACACACACACCGACAACACACACACACACACACACCGATAACACACACACACCGACAACACACACACACACACACACACACCGACAACACACACACACACACACCGACAACACACACACACACACCGACAACACACACACACACACACACCGACAACACACACACACAACACACACACACCCACACACACACCGACAACACACACACACACACACACCGACACACACACACACACACACACACACCGACAACACACACACACACACACCGACAACACACACACACACACACACCGACAACACACACACGCACACCGACAACACACATACACACCGACAACACACACACACACACACCGACAACACACACACACACCGACAACACACACACACAACACACACACACCCACACACACACCGACAACACACACACACACACACAGCGACAAAAAACACACACAAACACACACACACACACACACACACACCGACAACACACACACACACCGACAACACACACACACACCGACAACACACACACACACAACACACACACACACACCGACAAAACACACACGCACACACCGACAACACACACACACACACACACACACACCGACAACACACACACACACAAACACCAGCAACACACACACACACCGACAACACACACACACACACACACTGACAACACACACACACCGACAACACACACACACACACACCGACAACACACACACACACACACCGACAACACACACACACCGACAACACACACACACACACACACACACCGACAACACACACACACACCGACAACACACACACACACAACACCGACAACACACACACACACACCGACAACACACACACACACACCGACAACACACACACACACACACACACTGACAACACACACACACACACCGACAACACACACACACCGACAACACACACACACACACACACACCGACAACACACAAACACACACACCGACAACACACACACACACAACACACACACACACACCGACAACACACACACACACACACACCGACAACACACACACACACACCGACAACACACAGACACACACACACCGACAACACACACACACACACACCGACAACACACACACACACACCGACAACACACACACACACACACCGACAACACACACACACACCGAAAACACACACACACACAACACACACACACACACCGACAACACACACCAACAACACACACACACACACCGACAACACACCGACAACACACACACACACCGACAACAAACACACACCGACAACACACACACACCGACAACACGCACACACACACACACACCGACAACACACACACACACACACCGACAACACACACACACACACACCGACAACACACACACACACACCGACAACACACACACACACACACCGACAACACATAAACACACACACACCGACAACACACACACACACACACTGACAACAAACACATACACACCGACAACACACACACACACACCGACAACACACACACACACACCGACAACACACACACACCGACAACACACACACACACCGACAACACACACACACACACACCGACAACACACACACACACACACCGACAACACACACACACACCGACAACACACACACACACAACACACACACACACACACCGACAACACAAACACACACACACACACACACCGACAACACACACACACACACACACACACACCGACAACACACACACACACACACACACACCGACAACAAACACACACACCGACAACACACACACACACAACACACACACACCGACAACACACACACACACACACCGACCACACACACACAAACACACCGACAACACACACACACACACCGACAACACACACACACACACCGACAACACACACACACACACACCGACAACACACACACACACACACCGACAACACACACACACACACACACACACACACAACACCGACAACACACACACACACACCGACAACACACACACACACACCGACAACACACACACACACACACACACTGACAACACACACACACACACCGACAACACACACACACCGACAACACACACACACACACACACACCGACAACACACAAACACACACACCGACAACACACACACACACAACACACACACACACACCGACAACACACACACACACACACACCGACAACACACACACACACACCGACAACACACACACACACACACACCGACAACACACACACACACACACCGACAACACACACACACACACCGACAACACACACACACACACACCGACAACACACACACACACCGAAAACACACACACACACAACACACACACACACACCGACAACACACACCAACAACACACACACACACACCGACAACACACCGACAACACACACACACACCGACAACAAACACACACCGACAACACACACACACCGACAACACGCACACACACACACACACCGACAACACACACACACACACACCGACAACACACACACACACACACCGACAACACACACACACACACCGACAACACACACACACACACACCGACAACACATAAACACACACACACCGACAACACACACACACACACACTGACAACAAACACATACACACCGACAACACACACACACACACACCGACAACACACACACACACACCGACAACACACACACACCGACAACACACACACACACCGACAACACACACACACACACACCGACAACACACACACACACACACCGACAACACACACACACACCGACAACACACACACACACAACACACACACACACACACCGACAACACAAACACACACACACACACACACCGACAACACACACACACACACACACACACACACCGACAACACACACACACACACACACACACACCGACAACAAACACACACACCGACAACACACACACACACAACACACACACACCGACAACACACACACACACACACCGACCACACACACACAAACACACCGACAACACACACACACACACCGACAACACACACACACACACCGACAACACACACACACACACACCGACAACACACACACACACACACACCGACAACACACACACACACACACACACACACACAACACCGACAACACACACACACACACCGACAACACACACACACACACCGACAACACACACACACACACACACACTGACAACACACACACACACACCGACAACACACACACACCGACAACACACACACACACACACACACCGACAACACACAAACACACACACCGACAACACACACACACACAACACACACACACACACCGACAACACACACACACACACACACCGACAACACACACACACACACCGACAACACACACACACACACACACCGACAACACACACACACACACACCGACAACACACACACACACACCGACAACACACACACACACACACCGACAACACACACACACACCGAAAACACACACACACACAACACACACACACACACCGACAACACACACCAACAACACACACACACACACCGACAACACACCGACAACACACACACACACCGACAACAAACACACACCGACAACACACACACACCGACAACACGCACACACACACACACACCGACAACACACACACACACACACCGACAACACACACACACACACACCGACAACACACACACACACACCGACAACACACACACACACACACCGACAACACATAAACACACACACACCGACAACACACACACACACACACTGACAACAAACACATACACACCGACAACACACACACACACACCGACAACACACACACACACACCGACAACACACACACACACACCGACAACACACACACACACCGACAACACACACACACACCGACAACACACACACACACACACCGACAACACACACACACACCGACAACACACACACACACAACACACACACACACACACCGACAACACAAACACACACACACACACACACCGACAACACACACACACACACACACACACACCGACAACACACACACACACACACACACACACCGACAACAAACACACACACCGACAACACACACACACACAACACACACACACCGACAACACACACACACACACACCGACCACACACACACACAAACACACCGACAACACACACACACACACCGACAACACACACACACACACCGACAACACACACACACACACACCGACAACACACACACACACACCGACAACACACACACACACACACACACACACACACACACACACCGACAACACACACACACCGACAACACACACACACACAAACACCAGCAACACACACACACATACCGACAACACACACACACACACACCGACAACACACACACACACACACCGACAACACACACACACACCGACAACACATACACACACACACACCGACAACACACACACACCGACAACACACACACACACACACACACACACACACACCGACAACACACACACACACACCGACAACACACACACACAGCGACAACACACACACACAAACACACCGACAACACACACACACACACCGACAACACACACACACACACCGACAACACACACACACACACACACACACACACACACCGACAACACACACACACACACCGACAACACACACACACACACCGACAAAACACACACACACACACACACACACACACCGACAACACACACACACACACACACACACACACACACACCAACAACACACACACACACCGACAACACACACACACACAACACACACACCGACAAAACACACACGCACACACCGACAACACAAACACACACACACACCGACAACACACCCACAATACACACACACACACACCGACAACACACACACACCGACAACACACACACACACACACACCGACAACACACACACACACACACCGACAACACACACACACACACACACACACCGACAACACACACACACACACACACCGATAACACACACACACCGACAACACACACACACACACCGACAACACACACACGCACACCGACAACACACACACACACCGACAACACACACACACACACACCGACAACACACACACACAACACACACACACCCACACACACACCGACAACACACACACACACACACACCGACAACACACACACACACACACACACCGACAACACACACACACACACACCGACAACACACACACACACACACCGACAACACACACACGCACACCGACAACACACATACACACCGACAACACACACACACACACACCGACAACACATAAACACACACACACCGACAACACACACACACACACACTGACAACACACACACATACACACCGACAACACACACACACACACACACCGACAACACACACACACCGACAACACACACACACACACACACCGACAACACACACACACACACACACCGACAACACACACACTCACACACACACACCGACAACACACACACTCACACACACACACCGACAACACACACACACACAACACACACACACACACCGACAACACACACACACACACCGACAAAACACACACGCACACACCGACAACACACCCACACACACACCGACAACACACCCACAACACTCACACACACACACACCGACAACACACACACACACCGACAACACACACACACACCGACAACACACACACACACCGACAACACACACACACACACACAAACCGACAACACACACACACACACACCGACAACACACACACACACCGACAACACACACACACACACACCGACAACACATAAACACACACACACCGACAACACACACACACACACACCGACAACACATAAACACACACACACCGACAACACACACACACACACACTGACAACACACACACATACACACCGACAACACACACACACACACACACCGACAACACACACACACACACCGACAACACACACACACACACACACCGACAACACACACACACACACACCGACAACACACACACTCACACACACACACCGACAACACACACACACACAACACACACACACACACCGACAACACACACACACACACACCGACAAAACACACACGCACACACGGACAACACACCCACACACACACCGACAACACACCCACAACACTCACACACACACACACCGACAACACACACACACACCGACAACACACACACACACACACAAACCGACAACACACACACACACACACACCGACAACACACACACACACCGACAACACACACACACACACCGACAACACATAAACACACACACACCGACAACACACACACACACACACTGACAACACACACACATACACACCGACAACACACACACACACCGACAACACACACACACACACCGACAACACACACACACACACACCGACAACACACACACACACACACACACACACACACACACACACCGACAACACACACACACACACCGACAACACACACACACACCGACAACACACACACACACAACACACACACACACACCGACAAAACACACACGCACACACCGACAACACACACACACACACACACACACACACCGACAACACACACACACACAAACACCAGCAACACACACACACACACCGACAACACACACACACACACACACTGACAACACACACACACCGACAACACACACACACACCGACAACACACACACACACACACCGACAACACACACACACCGACAACACACACACACACACACACACACACCGACAACACACACACACACCGACAACACACACACACACAACACCGACAACACACACACACACACCGACAACACACACACACACACCGACAACACACACACACACTGACAACACACACACACACACACACCGACAACACACACACACCGACAACACACACACACACACACACACCGACAACACACAAACACACACACCGACAACACACACACACACAACACACACACACACACCGACAACACACACACACACACACACACCGACAACACACACACACACACACACCGACAACACACACACACACACACACCGACAACACACACACACACACACCGACAACACACACACACACACCGACAACACACACACACACACACCGACAACACACACACACACCGAAAACACACACACACACAACACACACACACACACCGACAACACACACCAACAACACACACACACACCGACAACACACTGACAACACACACACACACCGACAACACACACACACCGACAACACACACACACCGACAACACACACACACACACACACCGACAACACACACACACACACACCGACAACACACACACACACACACCGACAACACACACACACACCGACAACACACACACACACACACCGACAACACATAAACACACACACACCGACAACACACACACACACACACTGACAACACACACACATACACACCGACAACACACACACACACCGACAACACACACACACACACCGACAACACACACACACACACCGACAACACACACACACACACACACACACCGACAACACACACACACACCGACAACACACACACACACACACCGACAAAACACACACACACACACCGACAACACACACACACACCGACAACACACACACACACAACACACACACACACACACACACACACCGACAACACAAACACACACACACACACACCGACAACACACACACACACACACACCGACAACACACACACACACACACACACACACCGACAACAAACACACACACCGACAACACACACACACACAACACACACACACCGACAACACACACACACACACACCGACCACACACACACACAAACACACCGACAACACACACACACACACCGACAACACACACACACACACCGACAACACACACACACACACACCGACAACACACACACACACACCGACAACACACACACACACACACACACACACACACACACACACACACACCGACAACACACACACACCGACAACACACACACACACAAACACCAGCAACACACACACACATACCGACAACACACACACACACACACCGACAACACACACACACACACACCGACAACACACACACACACACACCGACAACACATACACACACACACACCGACAACACACACACACACCGACAACACACACACACACACACACACACACACCGACAACACACACACACACACCGACAACACACACACACAGCGACAACACACACACACAAACACACCGACAACACACACACACACACCAACAACACACACACACACACACCGACAAAAAACACACACACACCGACAACACACACACACACACACACACACCGACAACACACACACACACACCGACAACACACACACACACACCGACAACACACACACACACACACACCGACAACACACACACACACACACAAACCGACAACACACACACACACACACACCGACAACACACACACACACCGACAACACACACACACACACCGACAACACATAAACACACACACACCGACAACACACACACACACACACTGACAACACACACACATACACACCGACAACACACACACACACCGACAACACACACACACACACCGACAACACACACACACACACACCGACAACACACACACACACACACACACACACACACACACACACCGACAACACACACACACACACCGACAACACACACACACACCGACAACACACACACACACAACACACACACACACACCGACAAAACACACACGCACACACCGACAACACACACACACACACACACACACACACCGACAACACACACACACACAAACACCAGCAACACACACACACACACCGACAACACACACACACACACACACTGACACACACACACACACCGACAACACACACACACACCGACAACACACACACACACACACCGACAACACACACACACCGACAACACACACACACACACACACACACACCGACAACACACACACACACCGACAACACACACACACACAACACCGACAACACACACACACACACCGACAACACACACACACACACCGACAACACACACACACACTGACAACACACACACACACACACACCGACAACACACACACACCGACAACACACACACACACACACACACCGACAACACACAAACACACACACCGACAACACACACACACACAACACACACACACACACCGACAACACACACACACACACACACACCGACAACACACACACACACACACACCGACAACACACACACACACACACACCGACAACACACACACACACACACCGACAACACACACACACACACCGACAACACACACACACACACACCGACAACACACACACACACCGAAAACACACACACACACAACACACACACACACACCGACAACACACACCAACAACACACACACACACCGACAACACACTGACAACACACACACACACCGACAACACACACACACCGACAACACACACACACCGACAACACACACACACACACACACCGACAACACACACACACACACACCGACAACACACACACACACACACCGACAACACACACACACACCGACAACACACACACACACACACCGACAACACATAAACACACACACACCGACAACACACACACACACACACTGACAACACACACACATACACACCGACAACACACACACACACCGACAACACACACACACACACCGACAACACACACACACACACCGACAACACACACACACACACACACACACCGACAACACACACACACACCGACAACACACACACACACACACCGACAAAACACACACACACACACCGACAACACACACACACACCGACAACACACACACACACAACACACACACACACACACACACACACCGACAACACAAACACACACACACACACACCGACAACACACACACACACACACACCGACAACACACACACACACACACACACACACCGACAACAAACACACACACCGACAACACACACACACACAACACACACACACCGACAACACACACACACACACACCGACCACACACACACACAAACACACCGACAACACACACACACACACCGACAACACACACACACACACCGACAACACACACACACACACACCGACAACACACACACACACACCGACAACACACACACACACACACACACACACACACACACACACACACACACCGACAACACACACACACCGACAACACACACACACACAAACACCAGCAACACACACACACACACCGACAACACACACACACACACACCGACAACACACACACACACACACCGACAACACACACACACACACACCGACAACACATACACACACACACACCGACAACACACACACACACCGACAACACACACACACACACACACACACACACCGACAACACACACACACACACCGACAACACACACACACAGCGACAACACACACACACACACACACCGACAACACACACACACACACCAACAACACACACACACACACACCGACAAAACACACACACACACCGACAACACACACACACACACACACACACCGACAACACACACACACACACCGACAACACACACACACACACCGACAACACACACACACACACACACCGACAACACACACACACACACACACCGACAACACACACACACACACCGACAACACACACACACACACACACACACACCGACAACACACACACACACCGACAACACACACACACACAACACACACACACCGACAAACACACACACCACACACCGACAACACACACACACACACACACCGACAACACACCCACAACACACACACACACACACCGACAACACACACACACACACACCGACAACACACACACACACACCGACAACACACACACACACACACCGACAACACACACACACACCGAAAACACACACACACACAACACACACACACACACCGACAACACACACCAACAACACACACACACACCGACAACACACTGACAACACACACACACACCGACAACACACACACACCGACAACACACACACACCGACAACACACACACACACACACACCGACAACACACACACACACACACCGACAACACACACACACACACACCGACAACACACACACACACCGACAACACACACACACACACACCGACAACACATAAACACACACACACCGACAACACACACACACACACACTGACAACACACACACATACACACCGACAACACACACACACACCGACAACACACACACACACACCGACAACACACACACACACACCGACAACACACACACACACACACACACACCGACAACACACACACACACCGACAACACACACACACACACACCGACAAAACACACACACACACACCGACAACACACACACACACCGACAACACACACACACACAACACACACACACACACACACACACACCGACAACACAAACACACACACACACACACCGACAACACACACACACACACACACCGACAACACACACACACACACACACACACACCGACAACAAACACACACACCGACAACACACACACACACAACACACACACACCGACAACACACACACACACACACCGACCACACACACACACAAACACACCGACAACACACACACACACACCGACAACACACACACACACACCGACAACACACACACACACACACCGACAACACACACACACACACCGACAACACACACACACACACACACACACACACACACACACACACACACCGACAACACACACACACCGACAACACACACACACACAAACACCAGCAACACACACACACATACCGACAACACACACACACACACACCGACAACACACACACACACACACCGACAACACACACACACACACACCGACAACACATACACACACACACACCGACAACACACACACACACCGACAACACACACACACACACACACACACACACCGACAACACACACACACACACCGACAACACACACACACAGCGACAACACACACACACAAACACACCGACAACACACACACACACACCAACAACACACACACACACACACCGACAAAAAACACACACACACCGACAACACACACACACACACACACACACCGACAACACACACACACACACCGACAACACACACACACACACCGACAACACACACACACACACACACCGACAACACACACACACACACACACCGACAACACACACACACACACCGACAACACACACACACACACACACACACACCGACAACACACACACACACCGACAACACACACACACACAACACACACACACCGACAAAACACACACGCACACACCGACAACACACACACACACACACACCGACAACACACCCACAACACACACACACACACACCGACAACACACACACACCGACAACACACACACACACACACACACCGACAACACACACACACACACCGACAACACACACACACACACCGACAACACACACACACACACACCGACAACACACACACACACAACACACACACACCCACACACACACCGACAACACACACACACACACACACACCGACAACACACACACACACACACACACCGACAACACACACACACACCGACAACACACACACACACACCGACAACACACACACACACACCGACAACACACACACACACACACACCGACAACACACACACACACACCGACAACACACACACACACACCGACAACACACACACACACAACACACACACACACATACACACACACCGACAACACAAACACACACACACACACACACCGACAACACACACACACACACACACACCGACAACACACACACACACACACACACACACACACACCGACAACAAACACACACACCGACAACACACACACACACAACACACACACACCGACAACACACACACACACACACCGACCACACACACACACAAACACACCGACAACACACACACACACACCGACAACACACACACACACACCGACAACACACACACACACACACCGACAACACACACACACACACCGACAACACACACACACACACACACACACACCGACAACACACACACACACCGACAACACACACACACACAACACACACACACCGACAAAACACACACGCACACACCGACAACACACACACACACACACACCGACAACACACCCACAACACACACACACACACACCGACAACACACACACACCGACAACACACACACACACACACACACACCGACAACACACACACACACACCGACAACACACACACACACACCGACAACACACACACACACACACCGACAACACACACACACACAACACACACACACCCACACACACACCGACAACACACACACACACACACACACCGACAACACACACACACACACACACACCGACAACACACACACACACAACACACACACACACACCGACAACACACACACACACACACACACCGACAACACACACACACACACACACCGACAACACACACACACACACACACCGACAACACACACACACACACACCGACAACACACACACACACACCGACAACACACACACACACACACCGACAACACACACACACACACCGACAAAACACACACACACACACACACACACACACCGACAACACACACACACACACACACACACACACACACACCGACAACACACACACACACCGACAACACACACACACACAACACACACACCGACAAAACACACACGCACACACCGACAACACAAACACACACACACACCGACAACACACCCACAATACACACACACACACACCGACAACACACACACACCGACAACACACACACACACACACACCGACAACACACACACACACACACCGACAACACACACACACACACACACACACCGACAACACACACACACACACACACCGACAACACACACACACCGACAACACACACACACACACCGACAACACACACACGCACACCGACAACACACACACACACCGACAACACACACACACACACACCGACAACACACACACACAACACACACACACCCACACACACACCGACAACACACACACACACACACACCGACAACACACACACACACACACACACCGACAACACACACACACACACACCGACAACACACACACACACACACCGACAACACACACACGCACACCGACAACACACATACACACCGACAACACACACACACACACACCGACAACACATAAACACACACACACCGACAACACACACACACACACACTGACAACACACACACATACACACCGACAACACACACACACACACACACCGACAACACACACACACCGACAACACACACACACACACACACCGACAACACACACACACACACACACCGACAACACACACACTCACACACACACACCGACAACACACACACTCACACACACACACCGACAACACACACACACACAACACACACACACACACCGACAACACACACACACACACCGACAAAACACACACGCACACACCGACAACACACCCACACACACACCGACAACACACCCACAACACTCACACACACACACACCGACAACACACACACACACCGACAACACACACACACACCGACAACACACACACACACCGACAACACACACACACACACACAAACCGACAACACACACACACACACACCGACAACACACACACACACCGACAACACACACACACACACACCGACAACACATAAACACACACACACCGACAACACACACACACACACACCGACAACACATAAACACACACACACCGACAACACACACACACACACACTGACAACACACACACATACACACCGACAACACACACACACACACACACCGACAACACACACACACACACCGACAACACACACACACACACACACCGACAACACACACACACACACACCGACAACACACACACTCACACACACACACCGACAACACACACACACACAACACACACACACACACCGACAACACACACACACACACACCGACAAAACACACACGCACACACGGACAACACACCCACACACACACCGACAACACACCCACAACACTCACACACACACACACCGACAACACACACACACACCGACAACACACACACACACACACAAACCGACAACACACACACACACACACACCGACAACACACACACACACCGACAACACACACACACACACCGACAACACATAAACACACACACACCGACAACACACACACACACACACTGACAACACACACACATACACACCGACAACACACACACACACCGACAACACACACACACACACCGACAACACACACACACACACACCAACAACACACACACACACACACACACACACACACACACACACCGACAACACACACACACACACCGACAACACACACACACACCGACAACACACACACACACAACACACACACACACACCGACAAAACACACACGCACACACCGACAACACACACACACACACACACACACACACCGACAACACACACACACACAAACACCAGCAACACACACACACACACCGACAACACACACACACACACACACTGACAACACACACACACCGACAACACACACACACACCGACAACACACACACACACACACCGACAACACACACACACCGACAACACACACACACACACACACACACACCGACAACACACACACACACCGACAACACACACACACACAACACCGACAACACACACACACACACCGACAACACACACACACACACCGACAACACACACACACACTGACAACACACACACACACACACACCGACAACACACACACACCAACAACACACACACACACACACACACCGACAACACACAAACACACACACCGACAACACACACACACACAACACACACACACACACCGACAACACACACACACACACACACACCGACAACACACACACACACACACACCGACAACACACACACACACACACACCGACAACACACACACACACACACCGACAACACACACACACACACCGACAACACACACACACACACACCGACAACACACACACACACCGAAAACACACACACACACAACACACACACACACACCGACAACACACACCAACAACACACACACACACCGACAACACACTGACAACACACACACACACCGACAACACACACACACCGACAACACACACACACCGACAACACACACACACACACACACCGACAACACACACACACACACACCGACAACACACACACACACACACCGACAACACACACACACACCGACAACACACACACACACACACCGACAACACATAAACACACACACACCGACAACACACACACACACACACTGACAACACACACACATACACACCGACAACACACACACACACCGACAACACACACACACACACCGACAACACACACACACACACCGACAACACACACACACACACACACACACCGACAACACACACACACACCGACAACACACACACACACACACCGACAAAACACACACACACACACCGACAACACACACACACACCGACAACACACACACACACAACACACACACACACACACACACACACCGACAACACAAACACACACACACACACACCGACAACACACACACACACACACACCGACAACACACACACACACACACACACACACCGACAACAAACACACACACCGACAACACACACACACACAACACACACACACCGACAACACACACACACACACACCGACCACACACACACACAAACACACCGACAACACACACACACACACCGACAACACACACACACACACCGACAACACACACACACACACACCGACAACACACACACACACACCGACAACACACACACACACACACACACACACACACACACACACACACACCGACAACACACACACACCGACAACACACACACACACAAACACCAGCAACACACACACACATACCGACAACACACACACACACACACCGACAACACACACACACACACACCGACAACACACACACACACACACCGACAACACATACACACACACACACCGACAACACACACACACACCGACAACACACACACACACACACACACACACACCGACAACACACACACACACACCGACAACACACACACACAGCGACAACACACACACACAAACACACCGACAACACACACACACACACCAACAACACACACACACACACACCGACAAAAAACACACACACACCGACAACACACACACACACACACACACACCGACAACACACACACACACACCGACAACACACACACACACACCGACAACACACACACACACACACACCGACAACACACACACACACACACACCGACAACACACACACACACACCGACAACACACACACACACACACACACACACCGACAACACACACACACACCGACAACACACACACACACAACACACACACACCGACAAAACACACACGCACACACCGACAACACACACACACACACACACCGACAACACACCCACAACACACACACACACACACCGACAACACACACACACCGACAACACACACACACACACACACACCGACAACACACACACACACACCGACAACACACACACACACACCGACAACACACACACACACACACCGACAACACACACACACACAACACACACACACCCACACACACACCGACAACACACACACACACACACACACCGACAACACACACACACACACACACACCGACAACACACACACACACCGACAACACACACACACACACCGACAACACACACACACACACCGACAACACACACACACACACACCGACAACACACACACACACACCGACAACACACACACACACACCGACAACACACACACACACAACACACACACACACATACACACACACCGACAACACAAACACACACACACACACACACCGACAACACACACACACACACACACACACGACACACACACACACACACACACACACACACACACACCGACAACAAACACACACACCGACAACACACACACACACAACACACACACACCGACAACACACACACACACACACCGACCACACACACACACAAACACACCGACAACACACACACACACACCGACAACACACACACACACACCGACAACACACACACACACACACCGACAACACACACACACACACCGACAACACACACACACACACACACACACACCGACAACACACACACACACCGACAACACACACACACACAACACACACACACCGACAAAACACACACGCACACACCGACAACACACACACACACACACACCGACAACACACCCACAACACACACACACACACACCGACAACACACACACACCGACAACACACACACACACGCACACACACCGACAACACACACACACACACCGACAACACACACACACACACCGACAACACACACACACACACACCGACAACACACACACACACAACACACACACACCCACACACACACCGACAACACACACACACACACACACACCGACAACACACACACACACACACACACCGACAACACACACACACACAACACACACACACACACCGACAACACACACACACACACACACACCGACAACACACACACACACACACACCGACAACACACACACACACACACACCGACAACACACACACACACACACCGACAACACACACACACACACCGACAACACACACACACACACACCGACAACACACACACACACCGAAAACACACACACACACAACACACACACACACACCGACAACACACACCAACAACACACACACACACACCGACAACACACTGACAACACACACACACACCGACAACACACACACACCGACAACACACACACACCGACAACACACACACACACACACACCGACAACACACACACACACACACCGACAACACACACACACACACACCGACAACACACACACACACCGACAACACACACACACACACACCTACAACACATAAACACACACACACCGACAACACACACACACACACACTGACAACACACACACATACACACCGACAACACACACACACACCGACAACACACACACACACACCGACAACACACACACACACACCGACAACACACACACACACACACACACACCGACAACACACACACACACCGACAACACACACACACACACACCGACAAAACACACACACACACACCGACAACACACACACACACCGACAACACACACACACACAACACACACACACACACACACACACACCGACAACACAAACACACACACACACACACCGACAACACACACACACACACACACCGACAACACACACACACACACACACACACACCGACAACAAACACACACACCGACAACACACACACACACAACACACACACACCGACAACACACACACACACACACCGACCACACACACACACACCGACAACACACACACACACACACCGACAACACACACACACACACACCGACAACACACACACACACACCGACAACACACACACACACACACACACACACACACACACACACACACCGACAACACACACACACCGACAACACACACACACACAAACACCAGCAACACACACACACATACCGACAACACACACACACACACACCGACAACACACACACACACACACCGACAACACACACACACACACACCGACAACACATACACACACACACACCGACAACACACACACACACCGACAACACACACACACACACACACACACACCGACAACACACACACACACACCGACAACACACACACACAGCGACAACACACACACACAAACACACCGACAACACACACACACACACCAACAACACACACACACACACACCGACAAAAAACACACACACACCGACAACACACACACACACACACACACACCGACAACACACACACACACACCGACAACACACACACACACACCGACAACACACACACACACACACACCGACAACACACACACACACACACACCGACAACACACACACACACACCGACAACACACACACACACACACACACCGACAACACACACACACACCGACAACACACACACACACACACACACACACCGACAAAACACACACGCACACACCGACAACACACACACACACACACCGACAACACACCCACAACACACACACACACACACCGACAACACACACACACCGACAACACACACACACACACACACACCGACAACACACACACACACACCGACAACACACACACACACACCGACAACACACACACACACACACCGACAACACACACACACACAACACACACACACCCACACACACACCGACAACACACACACACACAACACACACACACCGACAACACACACACACACACACCGACCACACACACACACAAACACACCGACAACACACACACACACACCGACAACACACACACACACACCGACAACACACACACACACACACCGACAACACACACACACACACCGACAACACACACACACACACACACACACACCGACAACACACACACACACCGACAACACACACACACACAACACACACACACCGACAAAACACACACGCACACACCGACAACACACACACACACACACACCGACAACACACCCACAACACACACACACACACACCGACAACACACACACACCGACAACACACACACACACACACACACACCGACAACACACACACACACACCGACAACACACACACACACACCGACAACACACACACACACACACCGACAACACACACACACACAACACACACACACCCACACACACACCGACAACACACACACACACACACACACCGACAACACACACACACACACACACACCGACAACACACACACACACAACACACACACACACACCGACAACACACACACACACACACACACCGACAACACACACACACACACACACCGACAACACACACACACACACACACCGACAACACACACACACACACACCGACAACACACACACACACACCGACAACACACACACACACACACCGACAACACACACACACACCGAAAACACACACACACACAACACACACACACACACCGACAACACACACCAACAACACACACACACACACCGACAACACACTGACAACACACACACACACCGACAACACACACACACCGACAACACACACACACCGACAACACACACACACACACACACCGACAACACACACACACACACACCGACAACACACACACACACACACCGACAACACACACACACACCGACAACACACACACACACACACCTACAACACATAAACACACACACACCGACAACACACACACACACACACTGACAACACACACACATACACACCGACAACACACACACACACCGACAACACACACACACACACCGACAACACACACACACACACCGACAACACACACACACACACACACACACCGACAACACACACACACACCGACAACACACACACACACACACCGACAAAACACACACACACACACCGACAACACACACACACACCGACAACACACACACACACAACACACACACACACACACACACACACCGACAACACAAACACACACACACACACACCGACAACACACACACACACACACACCGACAACACACACACACACACACACACACACCGACAACAAACACACACACCGACAACACACACACACACAACACACACACACCGACAACACACACACACACACACCGACCACACACACACACACCGACAACACACACACACACACCGACAACACACACACACACACACCGACAACACACACACACACACCGACAACACACACACACACACACACACACACACACACACACACACACCGACAACACACACACACCGACAACACACACACACACAAACACCAGCAACACACACACACATACCGACAACACACACACACACACACCGACAACACACACACACACACACCGACAACACACACACACACACACCGACAACACATACACACACACACACCGAGAACACACACACACACCGACAACACACACACACACACACACACACACACCGACAACACACACACACACACCGACAACACACACACACAGCGACAACACACACACACAAACACACCGACAACACACACACACACACCAACAACACACACACACACACACCGACAAAAAACACACACACACCGACAACACACACACACACACACACACACCGACAACACACACACACACACCGACAACACACACACACACACCGACAACACACACACACACACACACCGACAACACACACACACACACACACCGACAACACACACACACACACCGACAACACACACACACACACACACACCGACAACACACACACACACCGACAACACACACACACACAACACACACACACCGACAAAACACACACGCACACACCGACAACACACACACACACACACCGACAACACACCCACAACACACACACACACACACCGACAACACACACACACCGACAACACACACACACACACACACACCGACAACACACACACACACACCGACAACACACACACACACACCGACAACACACACACACACACACCGACAACACACACACACACAACACACACACACCCACACACACACCGACAACACACACACACACACACACACCGACAACACACACACACACACACACACCGACAACACACACACACACCGACAACACACACACACACACCGACAACACACACACACACACCGACAACACACACACACACACACACCGACAACACACACACACACACCGACAACACACACACACACACCGACAACACACACACACACAACACACACACACACATACACACACACCGACAACACAAACACACACACACACACACACCGACAACACACACACACACACACACACCGACAACACACACACACACACACACACACACACCGACAACAAACACACACACCGACAACACACACACACACAACACACACACACCGACAACACACACACACACACACCGACCACACACACACACAAACACACCGACAACACACACACACACACCGACAACACACACACACACACCGACAACACACACACACACACACCGACAACACACACACACACCGACAACACACACACACACACACACACACACCGACAACACACACACACACCGACAACACACACACACACAACACACACACACCGACAAAACACACACGCACACACCGACAACACACACACACACACACACCGACAACACACCCACAACACACACACACACACACCGACAACACACACACACCGACAACACACACACACACACACACACACCGACAACACACACACACACACCGACAACACACACACACACACCGACAACACACACACACACACACCGACAACACACACACACACAACACACACACACCCACACACACACCGACAACACACACACACACACACACACCGACAACACACACACACACACACACACCGACAACACACACACAACACCGACAACACACACACACACACCGACAACACACACACACACACCGACAACACACACACACACACACACTGACAACACACACACACACACACACCGACAACACACACACACCGACAACACACACACACACACACACACACCGACAACACACAAACACACACACCGACAACACACACACACACAACACACACACACACACCGACAACACACACACACACACACACACCGACAACACACACACACACACACACCGACAACACACACACACACACACACCGACAACACACACACACACACACCGACAACACACACACACACACCGACAACACACACACACACACACCGACAACACACACACACACCGAAAACACACACACACACAACACACACACACACACCGACAACACACACCAACAACACACACACACACACCGACAACACACTGACAACACACACACACACTGACAACACACACACACCGACAACACACACACACCGACAACACACACACACACACACACCGACAACACACACACACACACACCGACAACACACACACACACACACCGACAACACACACACACACACCGACAACACACACACACACACACCGACAACACATAAACACACACACACCGACAACACACACACACACACACTGACAACACACACACATACACACCGACAACACACACACACACCGACAACACACACACACACACCGACAACACACACACACACACCGACAACACACACACACACACACACACACCGACAACACACACACACACCGACAACACACACACACACACACCGACAAAACACACACACACACACCGACAACACACACACACACCGACAACACACACACACACAACACACACACACACACACACACACACCGACAACACAAACACACACACACACACACCGACAACACACACACACACACACACCGACAACACACACACACACACACACACACCGACAACAAACACACACACCGACAACACACACACACACAACACACACACACCGACAACACACACACACACACACCGACCACACACACACACAAACACACCGACAACACACACACACACACCGACAACACACACACACACACCGACAACACACACACACACACACCGACAACACACACACACACACCGACAACACACACACACACACACACACACACACACACACACACACACCGACAACACACACACACCGACAACACACACACACACAAACACCAGCAACACACACACACATACCGACAACACACACACACACACACCGACAACACACACACACACACACCGACAACACACACACACACACACCGACAACACATACACACACACACACCGACAACACACACACACACCGACAACACACACACACACACACACACACACACACACCGACAACACACACACACACACCGACAACACACACACACAGCGACAACACACACACACAAACACACCGACAACACACACACACACACCAACAACACACACACACACACACCGACAAAAAACACACACACACCGACAACACACACACACACACACACACACCGACAACACACACACACACACCGACAACACACACACACACACACACCGACAACACACACACACACACCGACAACACACACACACACACCGACAACACACACACACACACACACACACACCGACAACACACACACACACCGACAACACACACACACACAACACACACACACCGACAAAACACACACGCACACACCGACAACACACACACACACACACACCGACAACACACCCACAACACACACACACACACACCGACAACACACACACACCGACAACACACACACACACACACACACACACCGACAACACACACACACACACCGACAACACACACACACACACCGACAACACACACACACACACACCGACAACACACACACACACAACACACACACACCCACACACACACCGACAACACACACACACACACACACACCGACAACACACACACACACACACACACCGACAACACACACACACACCGACAACACACACACACACACCGACAACACACACACACACACCGACAACACACACACACACACACACCGACAACACACACACACACACCGACAACACACACACACACACCGACAACACACACACACACAACACACACACACACATACACACACACCGACAACACAAACACACACACACACACACACCGACAACACACACACACACCGACAACACACACACACACACACACACACACACCGACAACAAACACACACACCGACAACACACACACACACAACACACACACACCGACAACACACACACACACACACCGACCACACACACACACAAACACACCGACAACACACACACACACACCGACAACACACACACACACACCGACAACACACACACACACACACCGACAACACACACACACACACCGACAACACACACACACACACACACACACACCGACAACACACACACACACCGACAACACACACACACACAACACACACACACCGACAAAACACACACGCACACACCGACAACACACACACACACACACACCGACAACACACCCACAACACACACACACACACACCGACAACACACACACACCGACAACACACACACACACACACACACACCGACAACACACACACACACACCGACAACACACACACACACACCGACAACACACACACACACACACCGACAACACACACACACACAACACACACACACCCACACACACACCGACAACACACACACACACACACACACCGACAACACACACACACACACACACACACCGACAACACACACACACACCGACAACACACACACACACACCGACAACACACACACACACACCGACAACACACACACACACACACACCGACAACACACACACACACACCGACAACACACACACACACACCGACAACACACACACACACAACACACACACACACACACACACACACACCGACAACACAAACACACACACACACACACACCGACAACACACACACACACACACACACACACCGACAACAAACACACACACCGACAACACACACACACACAACACACACACACCGACAACACACACACACACACACCGACCACACACACACACAAACACACCGACAACACACACACACACACCGACAACACACACACACACACCGACAACACACACACACACACACCGACAACACACACACACACCGACAACACACACACACACACACCGACAAAACACACACACACACACCGACAACACACACACACACCGACAACACACACACACAAAACACACACACACACACACACACACACCGACAACACAAACACACACACACACACACACCGACAACACACACACACACACACACACCGACAACACACACACACACACAGACACACACACCGACAACACACACACACACACCGACAACACACACACACACAACACACACACACACACACACACACACCGACAACACAAACACACACACACACACACACCGACAACACACACACACACACACACACACACCGACAACAAACACACACACCGACAACACACACACACACAACACACACACACCGACAACACACACACACACACACCGACCACACACACACACAAACACACCGACAACACACACACACACACCGACAACACACACACACACACCGACAACACACACACACACACACCGACAACACACACACACACCGACAACACACACACACACACACCGACAAAACACACACACACACACCGACAACACACACACACACCGACAACACACACACACAAAACACACACACACACACACACACACACCGACAACACAAACACACACACACACACACACCGACAACACACACACACACACACACACCGACAACACACACACACACACAGACACACACACCGACAACAAACACACACACCGACAACACACACACACACAACACACACACACCGACAACACACACACACACACACCGACCACACACACACACAAACACACCGACAACACACACACACACACCGACAACACACACACACACACCGACAACACACACACACACACACCGACAACACACACACACACACCGACAACACACACACACACACTGACAACACACACACACACACACACCGACAACACACACACACCGACAACACACACACACACACACACACACCGACAACACACAAACACACACACCGACAACACACACACACACAACACACACACACACACCGACAACACACACACACACACACACACCGACAACACACACACACACACACACCGACAACACACACACACACACACACCGACAACACACACACACACACACCGACAACACACACACACACACCGACAACACACACACACACACACCGACAACACACACACACACCGAAAACACACACACACACAACACACACACACACACCGACAACACACACCAACAACACACACACACACACCGACAACACACTGACAACACACACACACACCGACAACACACACACACCGACAACACACACACACCGACAACACACACACACACACACACCGACAACACACACACACACACACCGACAACACACACACACACACACCGACAACACACACACACACACCGACAACACACACACACACACACCGACAACACATAAACACACACACACCGACAACACACACACACACACACTGACAACACACACACATACACACCGACAACACACACACACACCGACAACACACACACACACACCGACAACACACACACACACACCGACAACACACACACACACACACACACACCGACAACACACACACACACCGACAACACACACACACACACACCGACAAAACACACACACACACACCGACAACACACACACACACCGACAACACACACACACACAACACACACACACACACACACACACACCGACAACACAAACACACACACACACACACCGACAACACACACACACACACACACCGACAACACACACACACACACACACACACCGACAACAAACACACACACCGACAACACACACACACACAACACACACACACCGACAACACACACACACACACACCGACCACACACACACACAAACACACCGACAACACACACACACACACCGACAACACACACACACACACCGACAACACACACACACACACACCGACAACACACACACACACACCGACAACACACACACACACACACACACACACACACACACACACCGACAACACACACACACCGACAACACACACACACACAAACACCAGCAACACACACACACATACCGACAACACACACACACACACACCGACAACACACACACACACACACCGACAACACACACACACACACACCGACAACACATACACACACACACACCGACAACACACACACACACCGACAACACACACACACACACACACACACACACCGACAACACACACACACACACCGACAACACACACACACAGCGACAACACACACACACAAACACACCGACAACACACACACACACACCAACAACACACACACACACACACCGACAAAAAACACACACACACCGACAACACACACACACACACACACACACCGACAACACACACACACACACCGACAACACACACACACACACCGACAACACACACACACACACACACCGACAACACACACACACACACACACCGACAACACACACACACACACCGACAACACACACACACACACACACACACACCGACAACACACACACAAACCGACAACACACACACACACAACACACACACACCGACAAAACACACACGCACACACCGACAACACACACACACACACACACCGACAACACACCCACAACACACACACACACACACCGACAACACACACACACCGACAACACACACACACACACACACACCGACAACACACACACACACACCGACAACACACACACACACACCGACAACACACACACACACACACCGACAACACACACACACACAACACACACACACCCACACACACACCGACAACACACACACACACACACACACCGACAACACACACACACACACACACACCGACAACACACACACACACCGACAACACACACACACACACCGACAACACACACACACACACCGACAACACACACACACACACACACCGACAACACACACACACACACCGACAACACACACACACACACCGACAACACACACACACACAACACACACACACACATACACACACACCGACAACACAAACACACACACACACACACACCGACAACACACACACACACACACACACCGACAACACACACACACACACACACACACACACACACCGACAACAAACACACACACCGACAACACACACACACACAACACACACACACCGACAACACACACACACACACACCGACCACACACACACACAAACACACCGACAACACACACACACACACCGACAACACACACACACACACACCGACAACACACACACACACACCGACAACACACACACACACACACACACACACACCGACAACACACACACACACCGACAACACACACACACACAACACACACACACCGACAAAACACACACGCACACACCGACAACACACACACACACACACACCGACAACACACCCACAACACACACACACACACACCGACAACACACACACACCGACAACACACACACACACACACACACACCGACAACACACACACACACACCGACAACACACACACACACACCGACAACACACACACACACACACCGACAACACACACACACACAACACACACACACCCACACACACACCGACAACACACACACACACACACACACACCGACAACACACACACACACACACACACACCGACAACACACACACACACCGACAACACACACACACACACCGACAACACACACACACACACCGACAACACACACACACACACACCGACAACACACACACACCGACAACACACACACACACACCGACAACACACACACACACAACACACACACACACACACACACACACCGACAACACAACACACACACACACACACACCGACAACACACACACACACACACACACACACCGACAACAAACACACACACCGACAACACACACACACACAACACACACACACCGACAACACACACACACACACACCGACCACACACACACACAAACACACCGACAACACACACACACACACCGACAACACACACACACACACCGACAACACACACACACACACACCGACAACACACACACACACCGACAACACACACACACACACACCGACAAAACACACACACACACACCGACAACACACACACACACCGACAACACACACACACAAAACACACACACACACACACACACACACCGACAACACAAACACACACACACACACACACCGACAACACACACACACACACACACACCGACAACACACACACACACACAGACACACACACCGACAACAAACACACACACCGACAACACACACACACACAACACACACACACCGACAACACACACACACACACACCGACCACACACACACACAAACACACCGACAACACACACACACACACCGACAACACACACACACACACCGACAACACACACACACACACACCGACAACACACACACACACACCGACAACACACACACACACACACACACACACACACACACCGACAACACACACACACCGACAACACACACACACACAAACACCAGCAACACACACACACATACCGACAACACACACACACACACACCGACAACACACACACACCGACAACACACACACACACACACCGACAACACATACACACACACACACCGACAACACACACACACACACCCGACAACACACACACACACACACACACACACACCGACAACACACACACACACACCGACAACACACACACACAGCGACAACACACACACACAAACACACCAACAACACACACACACACACCAACAACACACACACACACACACCGACAACACACACACACACACCGACAACACACTCACACACACACACACACCGACAACACACACACACACACCGACAACACACACACACACACCGACAACACACACACACACACACACCGACAACACACACACACACACACACCGACAACACACACACACACACCGACAACACACACACACACACACACACACACACCGACAACACACACACACACCGACAACACACACACACACAACACACACACACCGACAAAACACACACGCACACATCGACAACACACACACACACACACACCGACAACACACCCACAACACACACACACACACACCGACAACACACACACACCGACAACACACACACACACACACAGACCGACAACACACACACACACACCGACAACACACACACACACACCGACAACACACACACACACACACCGACAACACACACACACAACACACACACACCCACACACACACCGACAACACACACACACACACACACACCGACAACACACACACACACACACACACCGACAACACACACACACACCGACAACACACACACACACACCGACAACACACACACACACACCGACAACACACACACACACCGACAACACACACACACACACCGACAACACACACACACACACACCGACAACACATAAACACACACACACCGACAACACACACACACACACACTGACAACACACACACATACACACCGACAACACACACACACACACCGACAACACACACACACACACCGACAACACACACACACACACCGACAACACACACACACACACACACACCGACAACACACACACACACACCGACAACACACACACTCACACACACACACCGACAACACACACACACACAACACACACACACACACCGACAACACACACACACACACACACACCGACAAAACACACACGCACACACCGACAACACACACACACACACACCGACAACACACTCACAACACTCACACACACACACACCGACAACACACACACACACCGACAACACACACACACACACCGACAACACACACACACACCGACAACACACACACACACACCGACAACACACACACACACACACAAACCGACAACACACACACACACACACCGACAACACACACACACACCGACAACACACACACACACACACCGACAACACATAAACACACACACACCGACAACACACACACACACACACTGACAACACACACACATACACACCGACAACACACACACACACACACACACCGACAACACACACACACACCGACAACACACACACACACACCGACAACACACACACACACACACACACACACACACCGACAACACACACACACACCGACAACACACACACACACACACCGACAACACACACACACACACACCGACAACACACACACACACCGACAACACACACACACACACACACACCGACAACACAAACACACACACACACACCGACAACACACACACACACACACACACACCGACAACACACACACACACACACACCGACAACACACACACACACACCGACAACACACACACACAACACACACACACACACCGACAACACACACACACACACACCGACCACACACACACACAAACACACCGACAACACACACACACACCGACAACACACACACACACACCCCGACAACACACACACACACACACCGACAACACACACACACACACCGACAACACACACACACTCACACACACCGACAACACACACACACACACCGACAACACACACACACACACACACACACACACACCCGACAACACACACACACACCGACAACACACACACACACACACCGACAACACACACACACACACACCGACAACACACACACACACCGACAACACACACACACACAACACACACACACACACACCGACAACACAAACACACACACACACACACCGACAACACACACACACACACACACACCGACAACACACACACACACACACACCGACAACACACACACCGACAACACACACACACACAACACACACACACACACACCTACAACACACACACACACACACCGACCACACACACACACAAACACACCGAGAACACACACACACACACCGACAACACACACACACACACCGACAACACACACACACACAACACACACACACACACCGACAACACACACACACACACACCGACCACACACACACACAAACACACCGACAACACACACACACACACCGACAACACACACACACACACCCCGACAACACACACACACACACACACCGACAACACACACACACACACCGACAACACACACACACACACACACACACACACACACACCGACAACACACACACACACACACCGACAACACACACACACACAAACACCAGCAACACACACACACATACCGACAACACACACACACACACCGACAACACACACACACACACCGACAACACACACACACACACACCGACAACACATACACACACACACCGACAACACACACACACACACCGACAACACACACACACACAACACACACACACACACACCGACAACACACACACACACAGCGACAACACACACACACAAACACACCGACAACACACACACACACACCGACAACACACACACACACACCGACAACACACACACACACACACACACACACCGACAACACACACACACACACCGACAACACACACACACACACCGACAACACACACACACACAAACACCAGCAACACACACACACACTGACAACACACACACACACACACCGACAACACACACACACCGACAACACACACACACACACACACCGACAACACACACACACACACACACCGACAACACACACACACACACACACTGACAACACACACACACACACACCGACAACACACACACACACCGACAACACACACACACACACCGACAACACACACACACACACACACACACCGACAACACACACACCGACAACACACACACACACCGACAACACACACACACACAACACACACACACACACCGACAACACACACACACACACACCGACAAAACACACACGCACACACCGACAACACACACACACACACACCGACAACACACCCACAACACACACACACACACACCGACAACACACACACACCGACAACACACACACACACACCGACAACACACACACACACACACCTACAACACACACACACACACACCGACAACACACACACACACCGATAACACACACACACCGACAACACACACACACACACACACACCGACAACACACACACACACCGACAACACACACACACACACCGACAACACACACACACACACACCGACAACACACCGACAACACACACACACACACCGACAACACACACACACACACACCGACAACACACACACACACACACCGACAACCACACACACACACACACACACACACCGACAACACACACACACACACCGACAACACACACACACAGCGACAACACACACACACAAACACACCAACAACACACACACACACACCAACAACACACACACACACACACCGACAACACACACACACACACCGACAACACATTCACACACACACACACACCGACAACACACACACACACACCGACAACACACACACACACACCGACAACACACACACACACACACACCGACAACACACACACACACACACACCGACAACACACACACACACACCGACAACACACACACACACACACACACACACACCGACAACACACACACACACCGACAACACACACACACACAACACACACACACCGACAAAACACACACGCACACATCGACAACACACACACACACACACACCGACAACACACCCACAACACACACACACACCGACAACACACACACACCGACAACACACACACACACACACAGACCGACAACACACACACACACACCGACAACACACACACACACACCGACAACACACACACACACACACCGACAACACACACACACAACACACACACACCCACACACACACCGACAACACACACACACACACACACACCGACAACACACACACACACACACACCGACAACACACACACACACCGACAACACACACACACACACACACCGACAACAACACACACACACCGACAACACACACACACACCGACAACACACACACACACACCGACAACACACACACACACACACCGACAACACATAAACACACACACACCGACAACACACACACACACACACTGACAACACACACACATACACACCGACAACACACACACACACACCGACAACACACACACACACACCGACAACACACACACACACACCGACAACACACACACACACACACACCGACAACACACACACACACACCGACAACACACACACTCACACACACACACCGACAACACACACACACACAACACACACACACACACCGACAACACACACACACACACACACCGACAAAACACACACGCACACACCGACAACACACACACACACACACCGACAACACACTCACAACACTCACACACACACACACCGACAACACACACACACACCGACAACACACACACACACACCGACAACACACACACACACCGACAACACACACACACACACCGACAACACACACACACACACACAAACCGACAACACACACACACACACACCGACAACACACACACACACCGACAACACACACACACACACACCGACAACACATAAACACACACACACCGACAACACACACACACACACACTGACAACACACACACATACACACCGACAACACACACACACACACACACACCGACAACACACACACACACCGACAACACACACACACACACCGACAACACACACACACACACACACACACACACACCGACAACACACACACACACCGACAACACACACACACACACACCGACAACACACACACACACACACCGACAACACACACACACACCGACAACACACACACACACACACACACCGACAACACAAACACACACACACACACCGACAACACACACACACACACACACACACCGACAACACACACACACACACACACCGACAACACACACACACACACCGACAACACACACACACAACACACACACACACACCGACAACACACACACACACACACCGACCACACACACACACAAACACACCGACAACACACACACACACCGACAACACACACACACACACCCCGACAACACACACACACACACACCGACAACACACACACACACACCGACAACACACACACACTCACACACACCGACAACACACACACACACACCGACAACACACACACACACACACACACACACACACCGACAACACACACACACACCGACAACACACACACACACACACCGACAACACACACACACACACACCGACAACACACACACACACCGACAACACACACACACACAACACACACACACACACACCGACAACACAAACACACACACACACACACCGACAACACACACACACACACACACACCGACAACACACACACACACACACACCGACAACACACACACCGACAACACACACACACACAACACACACACACACACACCTACAACACACACACACACACACCGACCACACACACACACAAACACACCGAGAACACACACACACACACCGACAACACACACACACACACCGACAACACACACACACACAACACACACACACACACCGACAACACACACACACACACACCGACCACACACACACACAAACACACCGACAACACACACACACACACCGACAACACACACACACACACCCCGACAACACACACACACACACACACCGACAACACACACACACACACCGACAACACACACACACACACACACACACACACACACACCGACAACACACACACACACACACCGACAACACACACACACACAAACACCAGCAACACACACACACATACCGACAACACACACACACACACCGACAACACACACACACACACCGACAACACACACACACACACACCGACAACACATACACACACACACCGACAACACACACACACACACCGACAACACACACACACACAACACACACACACACACACCGACAACACACACACACACAGCGACAACACACACACACAAACACACCGACAACACACACACACACACCGACAACACACACACACACACCGACAACACACACACACACACACACACACACCGACAACACACACACACACACCGACAACACACACACACACACACACACACACACACCGACAACACACACACACACCGACAACACACACACACACACACCGACAACACACACACACACACACCGACAACACACACACACACCGACAACACACACACACACAACACACACACACACACACCGACAACACAAACACACACACACACACACCGACAACACACACACACACACACACACCGACAACACACACACACACACACACCGACAACACACACACCGACAACACACACACACACAACACACACACACACACACCTACAACACACACACACACACACCGACCACACACACACACAAACACACCGAGAACACACACACACACACCGACAACACACACACACACACCGACAACACACACACACACAACACACACACACACACCGACAACACACACACACACACACCGACCACACACACACACAAACACACCGACAACACACACACACACACCGACAACACACACACACACACCCCGACAACACACACACACACACACACCGACAACACACACACACACACCGACAACACACACACACACACACACACACACACACACACCGACAACACACACACACACACACCGACAACACACACACACACAAACACCAGCAACACACACACACATACCGACAACACACACACACACACCGACAACACACACACACACACCGACAACACACACACACACACACCGACAACACATACACACACACACCGACAACACACACACACACACCGACAACACACACACACACAACACACACACACACACACCGACAACACACACACACACAGCGACAACACACACACACAAACACACCGACAACACACACACACACACCGACAACACACACACACACACCGACAACACACACACACACACACACACACACCGACAACACACACACACACACCGACAACACACACACACACACCGACAACACACACACACACAAACACCAGCAACACACACACACACTGACAACACACACACACACACACCGACAACACACACACACCGACAACACACACACACACACACACCGACAACACACACACACACACACACCGACAACACACACACACACACACACTGACAACACACACACACACACACCGACAACACACACACACACCGACAACACACACACACACACCGACAACACACACACACACACACACACACCGACAACACACACACCGACAACACACACACACACCGACAACACACACACACACAACACACACACACACACCGACAACACACACACACACACACCGACAAAACACACACGCACACACCGACAACACACACACACACACACCGACAACACACCCACAACACACACACACACACACCGACAACACACACACACCGACAACACACACACACACACCGACAACACACACACACACACACCTACAACACACACACACACACACCGACAACACACACACACACCGATAACACACACACACCGACAACACACACACACACACACACACCGACAACACACACACACACCGACAACACACACACACACACCGACAACACACACACACACACACACCGACAACACACCGACAACACACACACACACACCGACAACACACACACACACACACCGACAACACACACACACACACACCGACAACACACACACACACACACACCGACAACACACACACACACACACCGACAACACACACACACACACACAACACACACACACACACACCGACAACACACACACACACACACACACACACACACACACCGACAACACACACACACACACCGACAACACACACACACACACCGACAACACACACACACACACACACACACACACCGACAACACACACACACACCGACAACACACACACACACACACCGACAACACACACACACACACACCGACAAAACACACACACACCGACAACACAAACACACACACACACACACCGACAACACACACACACACACACACACACACCGACAACACACACACACACACACACCGACAACACACACACACACACCGACAACACACACACACACAACACACACACACACACCGACAACACACACACACACACACACCGACCACACACACACACCGACAACACACACACACACCGACAACACACACACACACACCGACAACACACACACACACACCGACAACACACACACACACACACACACCGACAACACACACATACACACCGACAACACACACACACACAAACACCAGCAACACACACACACATACCGACAACACACACACACACACACACCGACAACACACACACACACACACCGACAACACACACACACACACAAACACCGACAACACATACACACACACACACCGACAACACACACACACACACCGACAACACACACACACACAACACACACACACACACACCGACCACACACACACACAAACACACCGACAACACACACACACACACCGACAACACACACACACACACCCCGACAACACACACACACACACACACCGACAACACACACACACACACCCCGACAACACACACACACACACACACCGACAACACACACACACACACCGACAACACACACACACACACACACACACACACACCGACAACACACACACACACACCGACAACACACACACACACAAACACCAGCAACACACACACACATACCGACAACACACACACACGCACCGACAACACACACACACACACCGACAACACACACACACACACACCGACAACACATACACACACACACCGACAACACACACACACACACCGACAACACACACACACACAACACACACACACACACACCGACAACACACACACACACAGCGACAACACACACACACAAACACACCGACAACACACACACACACACCGACAACACACACACACACAACACACACACACACACACCGACAACACACACACACACAGCGACAACACACACACACAAACACACCGACAACACACACACACACACCGACAACACACACACACACACCGACAACACACACACACACACACACACACACCGACAACACACACACACACACCGACAACACACACACACACACCGACAACACACACACACACAAACACCAGCAACACACACACACACTGACAACACACACACACACACACCGACAACACACACACACCGACAACACACACACACACACACACACCGACAACACACACACACACACACACCGACAACACACACACACACACACACTGACAACACACACACACACACACCGACAACACACACACACACCGACAACACACACACACACACCGACAACACACACACACACACACACCGACAACACACACACCGACAACACACACACACACCGACAACACACACACACACAACACACACACACACACCGACAACACACACACACACACACCGACAAAACACACACGCACACACCGACAACACACACACACACACACCGACAACACACCCACAACACACACACACACACACCGACAACACACACACACCGACAACACACACACACACACCGACAACACACACACACACACACCGACAACACACACACACACACACCGACAACACACACACACACCGATAACACACACACACCGACAACACACACACACACACACACACCGACAACACACACACACACCGACAACACACACACACACACCGACAACACACACACACACACACCGACAACACACCGACAACACACACACACACACCGACAACACACACACACACACACCGACAACACACACACACACACACCGACAACACACACACACACACACACACCGACAACACACACACACACACACCGACAACACACACACACACACACAACACACACACACACACCGACAACACACACACACACACACACACACACACACACACCGACAACACACACACACACACCGACAACACACACACACACACCGACAACACACACACACACACACACACACACACCGACAACACACACACACACCGACAACACACACACACACACACCGACAACACACACACACACACACACCGACAAAACACACACACACCGACAACACACACACACACAACACACACACGCACACACCGACAACACAAACACACACACACACACACCGACAACACACACACACACACACACACACACCGACAACACACACACACACACACACCGACAACACACACACACACACCGACAACACACACACACACAACACACACACACACACCGACAACACACACACACACACACACCGACCACACACACAAACAAACACACCGACAACACACACACACCGACAACACACACACACACCGACAACACACACACACACACCGACAACACACACACACACACCGACAACACACACACACACACACACACCGACAACACACACACACACACCGACAACACACACACACACAAACACCAGCAACACACACACACATACCGACAACACACACACACACACACACCGACAACACACACACACACACACCGACAACACACACACACACACACACACACCGACAACACATACACACACACACACCGACAACACACACACACACACCGACAACACACACACACACAACACACACACACACACACACCGACAACACACACACACACACATCGACAACACACACACACAAACACACCGACAACACACACACACCGACAACACACACACACACACACCGACAACACACACACACCGACAACACACACACACACACACAAACCGACAACACACACACACACACACCGACAACACACACACACACCGACAACACACACACACACACCGACAACACATAAACACACACACACCGACAACACACACACACACACACTGACAACACACACACATACACACCGACAACACACACACACACACACACACCGACAACACACACACACACACCGACAACACACACACACACACCGACAACACACACACACACACACACACACCGACAACACACACACACACCGACAACACACACACACACACACCGACAACACACACACACACACACCGACAACACACACACACACCGACAACACACACACACACAACACACACACACACACACCGACAACACAAACACACACACACACACACCGACAACACACACACACACACACACCGACAACACACACACACACACACACCGACAACACACACACACACACCGACAACACACACACACACAACACACACACACACACCGACAACACACACACACACACACCGACCACACACACACACAAACACACCGAGAACACACACACACACACACCGACAACACACACACACACAACACACACACACACACCGACAACACACACACACACACACACCGACCACACACACACACAAACACACCGACAACACACACACACACACCGACAACACACACACACACACCCCGACAACACACACACACACACACACCGACAACACACACACACACACCGACAACACACACACACACAACACACACACACACACCGACAACACACACACACACACACACCGACCACACACACACACAAACACACCGACAACACACACACACCGACAACACACACACACCCCGACAACACACACACACACACCGACAACACACACACACACACCGACAACACACACACACACACACACACACACCGACAACACACACACACACACCGACAACACACACACACACAAACACCAGCAACACACACACACATACCGACAACACACACACACACACACACCGACAACACACACACACACACACCGACAACACACACACACACACACACACACCGACAACACATACACACACACACACCGACAACACACACACACACACCGACAACACACACACACACAACACACACACACACACACACCGACAACACACACACACACACAGCGACAACACACACACACAAACACACCGACAACACACACACACCGACAACACACACACACACACCGACAACACACACACACCGACAACACACACACACACACACAAACCGACAACACACACACACACACACCGACAACACACACACACACAAACCGACAACACACACACACACACACCGACAACACACACACACACACACCGACAACACACACACACACACACCGACCACACACACACACAAACACACCGAGAACACACACACACACACCGACAACACACACACACACACCGACAACACACACACACACAACACACACACACACACCGACAACACACACACACACACACCGACCACACACACACACAAACACACCGACAACACACACACACACACCGACAACACACACACACACACCCCGACAACACACACACACACACACCGACAACACACACACACACACCGACAACACACACACACTCACACACACCGACAACACACACACACACACCGACAACACACACACACACACACACACACACACACCGACAACACACACACACACCGACAACACACACACACACACACCGACAACACACACACACACACACCGACAACACACACACACACCGACAACACACACACACACAACACACACACACACCGACAACACAAACACACACACACACACACCGACAACACACACACACACACACACACCGACAACACACACACACACACACACCGACAACACACACACCGACAACACACACACACACAACACACACACACACACACCTACAACACACACACACACACACCGACCACACACACACACAAACACACCGAGAACACACACACACACACCGACAACACACACACACACACCGACAACACACACACACACAACACACACACACACACCGACAACACACACACACACACACCGACCACACACACACACAAACACACCGACAACACACACACACACACCGACAACACACACACACCGACAACACACACACACACACACAAACCGACAACACACACACACACACACCGACAACACACACACACACAAACCGACAACACACACACACACACACCGACAACACACACACACACACACCGACAACACACACACACACACACCGACCACACACACACACAAACACACCGAGAACACACACACACACACCGACAACACACACACACACACCGACAACACACACACACACAACACACACACACACACCGACAACACACACACACACACACCGACCACACACACACACAAACACACCGACAACACACACACACACACCGACAACACACACACACACACCCCGACAACACACACACACACACACCGACAACACACACACACACACCGACAACACACACACACTCACACACACCGACAACACACACACACACACCGACAACACACACACACACACACACACACACACACCGACAACACACACACACACCGACAACACACACACACACACACCGACAACACACACACACACACACCGACAACACACACACACACCGACAACACACACACACACAACACACACACACACACACCGACAACACAAACACACACACACACACACCGACAACACACACACACACACACACACCGACAACACACACACACACACACACCGACAACACACACACCGACAACACACACACACACAACACACACACACACACACCTACAACACACACACACACACACCGACCACACACACACACAAACACACCGAGAACACACACACACACACCGACAACACACACACACACACCGACAACACACACACACACAACACACACACACACACCGACAACACACACACACACACACCGACCACACACACACACAAACACACCGACAACACACACACACACACCGACAACACACACACACACACCCCGACAACACACACACACACACACACCGACAACACACACACACACACCGACAACACACACACACACACACACACACACACACACACACACACCGACAACACACACACACACACCGACAACACACACACACACAAACACCAGCAACACACACACACATACCGACAACACACACACACACACCGACAACACACACACACACCGACAACACACACACACACACACCGACAACACATACACACACACACCGACAACACACACACACACACACCGACAACACACACACACACAACACACACACACACACACCGACAACACACACACACACAACACACACACACACACACCGACAAAACACACACGCACACACCGACAACACACACACACACACACACACACACCGACAACACACACAAACACCAGCAACACACACACACACACCGACAACACACACACACACACACACTGACAACACACACACACCGACAACACACACACACCGACAACACACACACACCCCGACAACACACACACACACACCGACAACACACACACACACACCGACAACACACACACACACACACACACACACCGACAACACACACACACACACCGACAACACACACACACACAAACACCAGCAACACACACACACATACCGACAACACACACACACACACACACCGACAACACACACACACACACACCGACAACACACACACACACACACACACACCGACAACACATACACACACACACACCGACAACACACACACACACACCGACAACACACACACACACAACACACACACACACACACACCGACAACACACACACACACACAGCGACAACACACACACACAAACACACCGACAACACACACACACCGACAACACACACACACACACCGACAACACACACACACCGACAACACACACACACACACACAAACCGACAACACACACACACACACACCGACAACACACACACACACAAACCGACAACACACACACACACACACCGACAACACACACACACACACACCGACAACACACACACACACACACCGACCACACACACACACAAACACACCGAGAACACACACACACACACCGACAACACACACACACACACCGACAACACACACACACACAACACACACACACACACCGACAACACACACACACACACACCGACCACACACACACACAAACACACCGACAACACACACACACACACCGACAACACACACACACACACCCCGACAACACACACACACACACACCGACAACACACACACACACACCGACAACACACACACACTCACACACACCGACAACACACACACACACACCGACAACACACACACACACACACACACACACCGACAACACACACACACACCGACAACACACACACACACACACCGACAACACACACACACACACACCGACAACACACACACACACCGACAACACACACACACACAACACACACACACACACACCGACAACACAAACACACACACACACACACCGACAACACACACACACACACACACACCGACAACACACACACACACACACACCGACAACACACACACCGACAACACACACACACACAACACACACACACACACACCTACAACACACACACACACACACCGACCACACACACACACAAACACACCGAGAACACACACACACACACCGACAACACACACACACACACCGACAACACACACACACACAACACACACACACACACCGACAACACACACACACACACACCGACCACACACACACACAAACACACCGACAACACACACACACACACCGACAACACACACACACACACCCCGACAACACACACACACACACACACCGACAACACACACACACACACCGACAACACACACACACACACACACACACACACACACACACCGACAACACACACACACACACCGACAACACACACACACACAAACACCAGCAACACACACACACATACCGACAACACACACACACACACCGACAACACACACACACACACCGACAACACACACACACACACACCGACAACACATACACACACACACCGACAACACACACACACACACCGACAACACACACACACACAACACACACACACACACACCGACAACACACACACACACAACACACACACACACACACCGACAAAACACACACGCACACACCGACAACACACACACACACACACACACCGACAACACACACACACACAAACACCAGCAACACACACACACACACCGACAACACACACACACACACACACTGACAACACACACACACCGACAACACACACACACACACACCGACAACACACACACACACCGACAACACACACACACCGACAACACACACACACACACACACACACACCGACAACACACACACACACCGACAACACACACACACACAACACCGACAACACACACACACACACCGACAACACACACACACACACCGACAACACACACACACACACACACACACTGACAACACACACACACACACCGACAACACACACACACCGACAACACACACACACACACACACACCGACAACACACAAACACACACACCGACAACACACACACACACAACACACACACACACACCGACAACACACACACACACACACACCGACAACACACACACACACACCGACAACACACACACACACACACACCGACAACACACACACACACACACCGACAACACACACACACACACCGACAACACACACACACACACACCGACAACACACACACACACCGAAAACACACACACACACAACACACACACACACACCGACAACACACACCAACAACACACACACACACACCGACAACACACCGACAACACACACACACACCGACAACAAACACACACCGACAACACACACACACCGACAACACGCACACACACACACACACCGACAACACACACACACACACACCGACAACACACACACACACACACCGACAACACACACACACCGACAACACACACACACACACACCGACAACACATAAACACACACACACCGACAACACACACACACACACACTGACAACAAACACATACACACCGACAACACACACACACACACCGACAACACACACACACCGACAACACACACACACACACCGACAACACACACACACACACACCGACAACACACACACACACACCGACAACACACACACACACCGATAACACACACACACCGACAACACACACACACACACACACACCGACAACACACACACACACCGACAACACACACACACACACCGACAACACACACACACTCACCGACAACACACCGACAACACACACACACACACCGACAACACACACACACACCGACAACACACACACACACAACACACACACACACACACCGACAACACAAACACACACACACACACACCGACAACACACACACACACACACACACCGACAACACACACACACACACACACCGACAACACACACACCGACAACACACACACACACAACACACACACACACACACCTACAACACACACACACACACACCGACCACACACACACACAAACACACCGAGAACACACACACACACACAGACAACACACACACACACACCGACAACACACACACACACAACACACACACACACACCGACAACACACACACACACACACCGACCACACACACACACAAACACACCGACAACACACACACACACACCGACAACACACACACACACACCCCGACAACACACACACACACACACACCGACAACACACACACACACACCGACAACACACACACACACACACACACACACACACACACACCGACAACACACACACACACACCGACAACACACACACACACAAACACCAGCAACACACACACACATACCGACAACACACACACACACACCGACAACACACACACACACACCGACAACACACACACACACACACACCGACAACACATACACACACACACCGACAACACACACACACACACCGACAACACACACACACACAACACACACACACACACACCGACAACACACACACACACAACACACACACACACACACCGACAAAACACACACGCACACACCGACAACACACACACACACACACACACACACCGACAACACACACACACACAAACACCAGCAACACACACACACACCGACAACACACACACACACACACACTGACAACACACACACACCGACAACACACA
>NW_027675511.1:67500-70000 GCF_965601325.2 Salmo salar | reverse complement strand
GTGTGTGTGTGTGTGTTGTCGGTGTGTGTGTGTGTTGTCGGTGTGTGTGTGTGTGTTGTCGGTGTGTGTGTGTTGTCGGTGTGTGTGTGTGTGTGTGTTGTCGGTGTGTGTGTGTGTGTGTTGTCGGTGTGTGTGTGTGTTGTCGGTGTGTGTGTGTGTGTGTTGTCGGTGTGTGTGTGTGTGTGTTGTCGGTGTGTGTGTGTGTGTTGTCGGTGTGTGTGTGTGTTTATGTGTTGTCGGTGTGTGTGTGTGTGTGTTGTCGGTGTGTGTGTGTTTATGTGTTGTCGGTGTGTGTGTGTGTGTGTTGTCGGTGTGTGTGTGTGTGTGTTGTCGGTGTGTGTGTGTGTGTGTTGTCGGTGTGTGTGTGTGTGTGTTGTCGGTGTGTGTGTGTGTGTGTTGTCGGTGTGTGTGTGTGTGTGTGTGTGTGTTGTCGGTGTGTGTGTGTGTTGTGTGTGTGTGTGTTGTTTGTGTGTGTGTGTGTTGTCGGTGTGTGTGTGTGTGTGTTGTCGGTGTGTGTGTGTGTGTTGTCGGTGTGTGTGTGTGTGTGTTGTCGGTGTGTGTGTGTGTTGTCGGTGTGTATGTGTGTGTGTGTTGTCGGTGTGTGTGTGTGTGTGTGTTGTCGGTGTGTGTGTGTGTGTTGTCAGTGTGTGTGTGTGTGTGTTGTCGGTGTGTGTGTGTGTGTGTTGTCGGTGTGTGTGTGTGTTGTTGGTGTGTGTGTGTTGTCGGTGTGTGTGTGTGTGTGTTGTCGGTGTGTGTGTGTTGTGTGTGTGTGTGTTGTCGGTGTGTGTGTTGTCTGAGTGTGTGTGTGTGTGTGTGTTGTCGGTGTGTGTGTTGTCGGTGTGTGTGTGTGTGTGTGTTGTCGGTGTGTGTGTGTGTGTGTGTGTGTGTTGTCGGTGTGTGTGTGTGTGTTGTCGGTGTGTGTGTGTGTGTGTTGTCAGTGTGTGTGTGTGTGTGTGTTGTCGGTGTGTGTGTGTGTGTGTTGTCGGTGTGTGTGTGTGTGTGTGTGTTGTTGGTGTATGTGTGTTGTGGGTGTGTGTGTGTGTGTGTTGTCGGTGTGGGTGTGTGTGTTGCTGGTGTTTGTGTGTGTGTGTGTTGTCGATGTGTGTTTGTGTGTGTTGTCGGTGTGTGTGTGTGTGTGCGTGTGTGTGTGTGTGTGTGTGTGTGTGTGTTGTCGGTGTGTGTGTGTGTGTGTTGTCGGTGTGTGTGTGTGTGTTGTGTGTGTGTGTGTGTTGTCGGTGTGTGTGTGTGTGTTGTCGGTGTGTGTGTGTGTGTGTTGTCGGTGTGTGTGTGTGTGTGTTGTCGGTGTGTGTGTGTGTGTGTTGTGTGTGTGTGTGTTGTTTGTGTGTGTGTGTGTTGTCGGTGTGTGTGTGTGTGTGTTGTCGGTGTGTGTGTGTGTGTGTGTGTGTGTGTGTGTGTGTGTTGTGTGTGTGTGTGTGTGTGTTGTCGGTGTGTGTGTGTGTGTGTTGTCGGTGTGTGTGTGTGTGTGTGTGTTGTCGGTGTGTGTGTGTTGTCGGTGTGTGTGTGTGTGTGTTGTCGGTGTGTTGTCGGTGTGTGTGTGTGTGTTGTCGGTGTGTGTGTGTGTGTTGTCGGTGTGTGTGTGTGTTTATGTGTTGTCGGTGTGTGTGTGTGTGTGTGTGTTGTCGGTGTGTGTGTGTTGTCGGTGTGTGTGTGTGTGTGTTGTCGGTGTGTTGTCGGTGTGTGTGTGTGTGTTGTCGGTGTGTGTGTGTGTGTTGTCGGTGTGTGTGTGTGTTTATGTGTTGTCGGTGTGTGTGTGTGTGTGTTGTCGGTGTGTGTGTGTGTTTATGTGTTGTCGGTGTGTGTGTGTGTGTTGTCGGTGTTTGTGTGTGTGTTGTCGGTGTGTGTGTGTGTGTGTTGTCGGTGTGTGTGTGTGTGTTGTCGGTGTGTGTGTGTGTTGTCGGTGTGTGTGTGTGTTGTCGGTGTGTGTGTGTGTGTGTTGTCGGTGTGTGTGTGTGTGTTGTCGGTGTGTGTGTGTGTTGTCGGTGTGTGTGTGTGTGTGTGTGTTGTCGGTGTGTGTGTGTGTGTTGTCAGTGTGTGTGTGTGTGTGTTGTCGGTGTGTGTGTGTTTATGTGTTGTCGGTGTGTGTGTGTGTGTGTTGTCGGTGTGTGTGTGTGTGTGTGTTGTCGGTGTGTGTGTGTGTTGTCGGTGTGTGTGTGTGTGTTGTCGGTGTGTGTGTGTTGTCGGTGTGTGTGTGTGTGTGTGTTGTCGGTGTGTGTGTGTGTGTGTTGTCGGTGTGTGTGTGTGTTGTCGGTGTGTGTGTGTGTGTGTTGTCGGTGTGTGTGTGTGTGTGTTGTCGGTGTGTGTGTGTGTGTTGTCGGTGTGTGTGTGTGTTTATGTGTTGTCGGTGTGTGTGTGTGTGTTGTCGGTGTGTGTGTGTGTGTGTGTTGTCGGTGTGTGTGTGTGTGTGTTGTGTGTGTGTGTGTTGTTTGTGTGTGTGTGTGTTGTCGGTGTGTGTGTGTGTGTGTTGTCGGTGTGTGTGTGT
>NW_027675511.1:57500-65000 GCF_965601325.2 Salmo salar | reverse complement strand
TCGGTGTGTGTGTGTGTGTTGTCGGTGTGTGTGTGTGTTTATGTGTTGTCGGTGTGTGTGTGTGTGTTGTCGGTGTGTGTGTGTGTGTGTGTTGTCGGTGTGTGTGTGTGTGTGTTGTCAGTGTGTGTGTGTGTGTGTTGTCGGTGTGTGTGTGTGTGTTGTCGGTGTGTGTGTGTGTGTGTTGTCGGTGTGTGTGTGTGTGTTGTCGGTGTGTGTGTGTGTGTGTTGTCGGTGTGTGTGTGTGTGTTGTCGGTGTGTGTGTGTGTTTATGTGTTGTCGGTGTGTGTGTGTGTGTTGTCGGTGTGTGTGTGTGTGTGTGTTGTCGGTGTGTGTGTGTGTGTGTTGTCAGTGTGTGTGTGTGTGTGTTGTCGGTGTGTGTGTGTTTATGTGTTGTCGGTGTGTGTGTGTGTGTGTTGTCGGTGTGTGTGTGTGTGTGTGTTGTCGGTGTGTGTGTGTGTTGTCGGTGTGTGTGTGTTGTCGGTGTGTGTGTGTTGTCGGTGTGTGTGTGTGTGTGTGTTGTCGGTGTGTGTGTGTGTTGTCGGTGTGTGTGTGTGTGTGTTGTCGGTGTGTGTGTGTGTGTGTTGTCGGTGTGTGTGTGTGTGTGTTGTCGGTGTGTGTGTGTGTGTGTTGTCGGTGTGTGTGTGTGTGTTGTCGGTGTGTGTGTGTGTTGTGTGTGTGTGTGTGTTGTTTGTGTGTGTGTGTGTTGTCGGTGTGTGTGTGTGTGTTGTCGGTGTGTGTGTGTGTGTGTGTGTGTGTATGTGTGTGTGTGTGTGTGTGTGTGTGTGTGTTGTCGGTGTGTGTGTGTGTGTGTTGTCGGTGTGTGTGTGTGTGTTGCCGGTGTGTGTGTGTGTGTTGTCGGTGTGTGTGTGTGTTGTCGGTGTGTGTGTGTGTGTGTTGTCGGTGTGTGTGTGTGTGTGTGTTGTCGGTGTGTGTGTGTGTGTTGTCGGTGTGTGTGTGTGTGTGTTGTCGGTGTGTTGTCGGTGTGTGTGTGTGTGTTGTCGGTGTGTGTGTGTGTGTGTTGTCGGTGTGTGTGTGTGTTTATGTGTTGTCGGTGTGTGTGTGTGTGTGTTGTCGGTGTGTGTGTGTGTTTATGTGTTGTCGGTGTGTGTGTGTGTGTGTTGTCGGTGTGTGTGTGTTGTCGGTGTGTGTGTGTGTGTGTGTTGTCGGTGTGTGTGTGTGTGTTGTCGGTGTGTGTGTGTGTTGTCGATGTGTGTGTGTGTTGTCGGTGTGTGTGTGTGTGTGTGTGTGTTGTCGGTGTGTGTGTGTGTGTTGTCGGTGTGTGTGTGTGTTGTCGGTGTGTGTGTGTGTGTGTGTTGTCGGTGTGTGTGTGTGTGTGTGTTGTCGGTGTGTGTGTGTGTGTTGTCGGTGTGTGTGTGTGTGTGTTGTCGGTGTGTTGTCGGTGTGTGTGTGTGTGTTGTCGGTGTGTGTGTGTGTGTGTTGTCGGTGTGTGTGTGTGTTTATGTGTTGTCGGTGTGTGTGTGTGTGTGTTGTCGGTGTGTGTGTGTGTTTATGTGTTGTCGGTGTGTGTGTGTGTGTGTTGTCGGTGTGTGTGTGTTGTCGGTGTGTGTGTGTGTGTGTGTTGTCGGTGTGTGTGTGTGTGTTGTCGGTGTGTGTGTGTGTTGTCGATGTGTGTGTGTGTTGTCGGTGTGTGTGTGTGTGTGTGTGTGTTGTCGGTGTGTGTGTGTGTGTTGTCGGTGTGTGTGTGTGTTGTCGGTGTGTGTGTGTGTGTGTTGTCGGTGTGTGTGTGTTTATGTGTTGTCGGTGTGTGTGTGTGTGTGTTGTCGGTGTGTGTGTGTGTGTGTGTTGTCGGTGTGTGTGTGTGTTGTCGGTGTGTGTGTGTGTGTTGTCGGTGTGTGTGTGTTGTCGGTGTGTGTGTGTGTGTGTGTTGTCGGTGTGTGTGTGTGTGTTGTCGGTGTGTGTGTGTGTGTGTGTTGTCAGTGTGTGTGTGTGTGTGTGTTGTCGGTGTGTGTGTGTGTGTGTGTGTGTTGTCGGTGTGTGTGTGTGTGTGTTTTCGGTGTGTGTGTGTGTGTGTTGTCGGTGTGTGTGTGTGTGTGTGTTGTCGGTGTGTGTGTGTGTTGTCGGTGTGTGTGTGTGTGTGTGTGTGTGTGTGTGTGTGTTGTCGGTGTGTGTGTGTGTGTGTTGTCGGTGTGTGTGTGTGTGTGTGTTGTCAGTGTGTGTGTGTGTGTGTGTTGTCGGTGTGTCTGTGTGTGTGTTGTTGGTGTGTGTGTGTGTGTGTGTTGTCGGTGTGTGTGTGTTGTCGGTGTGTGTGTGTGTGTGTTGTCGGTGTGTGTGTGTGTGTGTTGTCTGTGTGTGTGTGTGTGTTGTCGGTGTGTGTGTGTTTATGTGTTGTCGGTGTGTGTGTGTTGTCGGTGTGTGTGTGTGTGTTGTAGGTTTGTGTGTGTGTGTGTTGTCGGTGTGTGTGTGTGTTGTCGGTGTGTGTGTGTGTGTGTGTGTGTGTGTGTGTGTGTGTGTGTGTGTGTGTTGTCGGTGTGTGTGTGTGTTGTCGGTTTGTATGTGTGTGTGTGTTGTCGGTGTGTGTGTGTGTGTTGTCGTTGTGTGTGTGTGTGTGTTGTTGGTGTGTGTGTGTGTGTTGTCGGTGTGTGTGTGTTGTCGGTGTGTGTGTGTGTGTGTTGTCGGTGTGTGTGTGTGTGTGTTGTCTGTGTGTGTGTGTGTGTTGTCGGTGTGTGTGTGTTTATGTGTTGTCGGTGTGTGTGTGTGTGTGTTGTCGGTGTGTGTGTGTGTGTTGTAGGTGTGTGTGTGTGTGTGTTGTCGGTGTGTGTGTGTGTTGTCGGTGTGTGTGTGTGTGTGTGTGTGTGTGTGTGTGTGTGTGTGTGTGTGTGTGTGTGTGTGTCGGTGTGTGTGTGTGTTGTCGGTGTGTATGTGTGTGTGTGTTGTCGGTGTGTGTGTGTGTGTGTTGTCGGTGTGTGTGTGTGTGTTGTCAGTGTGTGTGTGTGTGTGTTGTCGGTGTGTGTGTGTGTGTTGTCGGTGTGTGTGTGTGTTGTGTGTGTGTGTGTTGTCGGTGTGTGTGTTGTCTGAGTGTGTGTGTGTGTGTGTGTGTGTGTTGTCGGTGTGTGTGTGTTGTCGGTGTGTGTGTGTGTGTGTGTTGTCGGTGTGTGTGTGTGTGTGTGTGTTGTCGGTGTGTGTGTGTGTGTGTTGTCGGTGTGTGTGTGTGTGTGTTGTCAGTGTGTGTGTGTGTGTGTGTTGTCGGTGTGTGTGTGTGTTGTCGGTGTGTGTGTGTGTGTGTTGTCGGTGTGTGTGTGTTGTGGGTGTGTGTGTGTGTGTGTTGTCTGTGTGTGTGTGTGTGTGTGTTGCTGGTGTTTGTGTGTGTGTGTGTTGTCGATGTGTGTGTGTGTGTTGTCGGTGTGTGTGTGTGTGTGTGTGTGTGTGTGTGTGTGTGTGTGTTGTCGGTGTGTGTGTGTGTGTGTGTGTTGTCGGTGTGTGTGTGTGTGTTGTGTGTGTGTGTGTGTTGTCGGTGTGTGTGTGTGTGTTGTCGGTGTGTGTGTGTGTGTGTTGTCGGTGTGTGTGTGTGTGTTGTCGGTGTGTGTGTGTGTGTGTTGTCAGTGTGTGTGTGTGTGTGTTGTCGGTGTGTGTGTGTTTATGTGTTGTCGGTGTGTGTGTGTGTGTGTTGTCGGTGTGTGTGTGTGTGTGTGTTGTCGGTGTGTGTGTGTGTTGTCGGTGTGTGTGTGTTGTCGGTGTGTGTGTGTTGTCGGTGTGTGTGTGTGTGTGTGTTGTCGGTGTGTGTGTGTGTTGTCGGTGTGTGTGTGTGTGTGTTGTCGGTGTGTGTGTGTGTGTGTTGTCGGTGTGTGTGTGTGTGTGTTGTCGGTGTGTGTGTGTGTGTGTTGTCGGTGTGTGTGTGTGTGTTGTCGGTGTGTGTGTGTGTGTGTGTGTGTATGTGTGTGTGTGTGTGTGTGTGTGTGTGTGTGTGTGTGTGTGTTGTCGGTGTGTGTGTGTGTGTGTTGTCGGTGTGTGTGTGTGTGTTGCCGGTGTGTGTGTGTGTGTTGTCGGTGTGTGTGTGTGTTGTCGGTGTGTGTGTGTGTGTGTTGTCGGTGTGTGTGTGTGTGTGTGTTGTCGGTGTGTGTGTGTGTGTTGTCGGTGTGTGTGTGTGTGTGTTGTCGGTGTGTTGTCGGTGTGTGTGTGTGTGTTGTCGGTGTGTGTGTGTGTGTGTTGTCGGTGTGTGTGTGTGTTTATGTGTTGTCGGTGTGTGTGTGTGTGTGTTGTCGGTGTGTGTGTGTGTTTATGTGTTGTCGGTGTGTGTGTGTGTTGTCGGTGTGTGTGTGTTGTCGGTGTGTGTGTGTGTGTGTGTGTTGTCGGTGTGTGTGTGTGTGTTGTCGGTGTGTGTGTGTGTTGTCGATGTGTGTGTGTGTTGTCGGTGTGTGTGTGTGTGTGTGTGTGTGTTGTCGGTGTGTGTGTGTGTGTTGTCGGTGTGTGTGTGTGTTGTCGGTGTGTGTGTGTGTGTGTTGTCGGTGTGTGTGTGTGTGTGTGTTGTCGGCGTGTGTGTGTGTGTTGTCGGTGTGTGTGTGTGTGTGTTGTCGGTGTGTTGTCGGTGTGTGTGTGTGTGTTGTCGGTGTGTGTGTGTGTGTGTTGTCGGTGTGTGTGTGTGTTTATGTGTTGTCGGTGTGTGTTTGTGTGTTGTCGGTGTGTGTGTGTGTTTATGTGTTGTCGGTGTGTGTGTGTGTGTTGTCGGTGTGTGTGTGTTGTCGGTGTGTGTGTGTGTGTGTGTTGTCGGTGTGTGTGTGTGTGTTGTCGGTGTGTGTGTGTGTTGTCGATGTGTGTGTGTGTTGTCGGTGTGTGTGTGTGTGTGTGTGTGTTGTCGGTGTGTGTGTGTGTGTTGTCGGTGTGTGTGTGTGTTGTCGGTGTGTGTGTGTGTGTGTTGTCGGTGTGTGTGTGTTTATGTGTTGTCGGTGTGTGTGTGTGTGTGTTGTCGGTGTGTGTGTGTGTGTGTGTTGTCGGTGTGTGTGTGTGTTGTCGGTGTGTGTGTGTGTGTTGTCGGTGTGTGTGTGTTGTCGGTGTGTGTGTGTGTGTGTGTTGTCGGTGTGTGTGTGTGTGTTGTCGGTGTGTGTGTGTGTGTGTGTTGTCAGTGTGTGTGTGTGTGTGTGTTGTCGGTGTGTGTGTGTGTGTGTGTGTGTTGTCGGTGTGTGTGTGTGTGTGTTTTCGGTGTGTGTGTGTGTGTGTTGTCGGTGTGTGTGTGTGTGTGTGTTGTCGGTGTGTGTGTGTGTTGTCGGTGTGTGTGTGTGTGTGTGTGTGTGTGTGTGTTGTCGGTGTGTGTGTGTGTGTGTTGTCGGTGTGTGTGTGTGTGTGTGTTGTCAGTGTGTGTGTGTGTGTGTGTTGTCGGTGTGTCTGTGTGTGTGTTGTTGGTGTGTGTGTGTGTGTGTGTGTTGTCGGTGTGTGTGTGTTGTCGGTGTGTGTGTGTGTGTGTTGTCGGTGTGTGTGTGTGTGTTTTGTCTGTGTGTGTGTGTGTGTTGTCGGTGTGTGTGTGTTTATGTGTTGTCGGTGTGTGTGTGTGTGTTGTCGGTGTGTGTGTGTGTGTTGTAGGTTTGTGTGTGTGTGTGTTGTCGGTGTGTGTGTGTGTTGTCGGTGTGTGTGTGTGTGTGTGTGTGTGTGTGTGTGTGTGTGTGTGTGTGTGTGTGTTGTCGGTGTGTGTGTGTGTTGTCGGTGTGTATGTGTGTGTGTGTTGTCGGTGTGTGTGTGTGTGTGTGTTGTCGTTGTGTGTGTGTGTGTGTTGTTGGTGTGTGTGTGTGTTGTCGGTGTGTGTGTGTTGTCGGTGTGTGTGTGTGTGTGTGTTGTCGGTGTGTGTGTGTGTGTGTTGTCTGTGTGTGTGTGTGTGTTGTCGGTGTGTGTGTGTTTATGTGTTGTCGGTGTGTGTGTGTGTGTGTTGTCGGTGTGTGTGTGTGTGTTGTAGGTGTGTGTGTGTGTGTGTTGTCGGTGTGTGTGTGTGTTGTCGGTGTGTGTGTGTGTGTGTGTGTGTGTGTGTGTGTGTGTGTTGTCGGTGTGTGTGTGTGTTGTCGGTGTGTATGTGTGTGTGTGTTGTCGGTGTGTGTGTGTGTGTGTTGTCGGTGTGTGTGTGTGTGTTGTCAGTGTGTGTGTGTGTGTGTTGTCGGTGTGTGTGTGTGTGTTGTCGGTGTGTGTGTGTGTGTGTTGTCGGTGTGTGTGTGTGTTGTGTGTGTGTGTGTTGTCGGTGTGTGTGTTGTCTGAGTGTGTGTGTGTGTGTGTGTGTGTGTTGTCGGTGTGTGTGTGTTGTCGGTGTGTGTGTGTGTGTGTGTTGTCGGTGTGTGTGTGTGTGTGTGTGTTGTCGGTGTGTGTGTGTGTGTGTTGTCGGTGTGTGTGTGTGTGTGTTGTCAGTGTGTGTGTGTGTGTGTGTGTTGTCGGTGTGTGTGTGTGTTGTCGGTGTGTGTGTGTTGTCGGTGTGTGTGTGTTGTGGGTGTGTGTGTGTGTGTGTTGTCTGTGTGTGTGTGTGTGTGTGTTGCTGGTGTTTGTGTGTGTGTGTGTTGTCGATGTGTGTGTGTGTTGTCGGTGTGTGTGTGTGTGTGTGTGTGTGTGTTGTCGGTGTGTGTGTGTGTGTGTGTGTTGTCGGTGTGTGTGTGTGTGTTGTGTGTGTGTGTGTGTTGTCGGTGTGTGTGTGTGTGTTGTCGGTGTGTGTGTGTGTGTGTTGTCGGTGTGTGTGTGTGTGTGTTGTCGGTGTGTGTGTGTGTGTGTTGTCGGTGTGTGTGTGTGTGTGTTGTCGGTGTGTGTGTGTGTGTGTTGTCAGTGTGTGTGTGTGTGTGTGTGTGTTGTCGGTGTGTGTGTGTGTTGTCGGTGTGTGTGTGTTGTCGGTGTGTGTGTGTTGTGGGTGTGTGTGTGTGTGTGTTGTCTGTGTGTGTGTGTGTGTGTGTTGCTGGTATTTGTGTGTGTGTGTGTTGTCGATGTGTGTGTGTGTGTTGTCGGTGTGTGTGTGTGTGTGTGTGTGTGTGTGTTGTCGGTGTGTGTGTGTGTGTGTGTGTTGTCGGTGTGTGTGTGTGTGTTGTGTGTGTGTGTGTGTTGTCGGTGTGTGTGTGTGTGTTGTCGGTGTGTGTGTGTGTGTGTTGTCGGTGTGTGTGTGTGTGTGTTGTCGGTGTGTGTGTGTGTGTGTGTGTTGTCGGTGTGTGTGTGTGTGTGTTGTCGGTGTGTGTGTGTGTGTGTTGTCGGTGTGTGTGTGTGTGTTGTGTGTGTGTGTGTTGTTTGTGTGTGTGTGTGTTGTAGGTGTGTGTGTGTCTGTTGTCGGTGTGTGTGTGTGTGTTGTCGGTGTGTGTGTGTGTTGTCGGTGTGTGTGTGTGTGTTGTCGGTGTGTGTGTGTGTGTGTTGTCGGTGTGTGTGTGTGTGTGTTGTGTGTGTGTGTGTTGTCGGTGTGTGTGTGTGTTGTCGGTGTGTGTGTGTGTTGTCGGTGTGTGTGTGTGTGTGTGTGTGTGTGAGTTGTCGGTGAGTGTGTGTGTGTGTGTTGTCGGTGTGTGTGTGTGTGTTGTCGGTGTGTGTGTGTGTTTATGTGTT